>NW_009233572.1:11812-23984 GCF_000690835.1 Fulmarus glacialis | reverse complement strand
AGGGTGCACTCGATCCCACTGTCTATGTGTATTATACCACAGTTCACAAAAATATTTTAAAACTTGCTAGCTCCTCCTTCCACTCTAGGTGCATGTTTTTTCTCCCAGTCTAGGACCTCCATAATTTGCCTCAGCAAATGTTCACTAACCTCTCCTCCACACAGTCGATACTGCATATCTCAACCTATACCAACACAGACCAGATGCCTGGCCAATCTATTTTCAAGTCAGATCTCCATCTTCAATAACACTTCCATCACAGATGTCCTTTTTCTGAAAAAAGGAAAATTAAGACAAGAAACCTTCTCTTATCAGCCATTTGGCCTGCTACGAACCGACTAAAAAAGCACAAGAAGAAAAGTTGCCAGCATACTGGGAAAGCACTTCAAACATTATCACCATCTCCTAACTATATCTACATACACAGAATACATAAAGGCACTTCCAAATAACACGAAAACCATCAAGCTGTTCCTTTTCCTTGCCATATTTTGGCCATAGATCATCCTCAAACAAAGACCATATTAAGACAAGCTGTAACAATCCGTGGTCTCCTCTCTTTTATGGGCCATAAGAGGCCATCCTAGGGAAACCTAAGAACTGCTGAAAACTAAAGTGTAAAATGGGAAAAAAAGAAAAAAACAAACATATTTGTCTTCTTACAAACATATTTCAGGGAGTTAAAACATCCTGAAAGGAAAAAAACCAGTAACACCCAGGTGAAGACAGCAGGAACACCAATTGTCACCTAAATTAACTTGGCACAATGTAGATGTCCAGAAAGATTTAATGGTTTGTTCACTTTTACCCTAGAAAATATACAAAGCAGTTCATGGAAAGAAGAGATAAGCAAAATAAGATTACAAGTATGTCACCGTAGAAGCACAAAGGCCGTTCTTGTTTAAACCTCTTGAGAATGAGGCAATTGCACAAAAACACCGTAAAAGTTGTTTAATGACAATCATGGAAAAATGTACCAATTGGTGGCAAAACCCAGAAAGCAGATAAGGCATCTGCTGCAACAATTTAGTGGACTGAGCATTAAGAGTGATGTGGTAAAAGGATTCAGGATGCACAATAACGATGTAAAGATCAACTGAAGTACAAGCCATTCTGCATCTTTTAGTTAGATGAGAGGAGAAAGTATGACAAAACAGGAGGAAAATGTGACATTAGCAAATGTCAGTTTCTTGGATGCAGTAGAATTTGGTTCAAAGAATACAGAGGTAAAGTGATACTGAATTTCAAGAAAGCAAATATTTTCCCCATCTCATAAGACATAACGAAAAGAAGCAACAAAATCCTGCAGCAAGTAAAGATGCTATAATTCAAGTGCATCACAGCAACAGTCCTTTACACATACAGGAATTTACTTACTTTGCGAAGCCAGGCAGCTTTACAAACTGCTTAAAAGCTCAAGGTTTACAAATTTTTAAGTGGTATAGAGCAGACTTACCAAAAAAGGGTATACCACAAATCATGTAAGGCTACCACAATCATGTAAGGCTACTATATGACTAAGATAAAGAAACAAAACAGCCCAATGAGTTAATGATAGCCAGAAGGCCTAAAGGGAATATGAAATTTCACAAGGGAAAAGTTCTTAAAAAGAGAGTGGGTTGACTACTGAAGATGAATGCCTGAAGTTTCAAAAACTGAAAAGATATCAGTGGCATCTTTAGTACAAGTGAAAGCTGTGGGTGGTTCCTCAAAAATGCAGGGAAGTAAAAATATGTAACTTGTACCATTGATAAAATACTGGCATGATCATGGAGAAAAAACGCATGTCCTAAGTCTACTTTAATTACAGTACTTCTGTTACACAGCCTCATGAAACATTACTGTAAATAATTTTAGAGATGGAGGATGTACCAAGGAATACCAAAGGATGCAATGAAAAACTCTTAATACATCAAGTTCAGAAAAATAATAGGTCAAATCTCATTTGACAACTTAAATTAACATAAGTAGGCAGTGCACTGATAAAATCAACAGAAATATAAAACTGATGAGAAATCCGTCCTTGTAAATTGGCAATACTTTTGTTATTACAGTTGGGTTAATCTAATGAACCTCCACTTCAGGAGCAGGAAGAATTGATACTTCTGTAATTTTGGATCCCTAGACAGCAAATTCTAACTTCCAAATTTAGCTCATACGGAGATAGCCTGAATACCTCTAACAAACTCTACTAAATGGTGGAAACATATCCACAAATTTATCCTTATTTGCATGGGAATCACAGTGACATAAACCTTCCATTAAGGGGTTACTAATGCTTTACAATGAAATGGAAAAGCTATGAAATAAAGAAAACAAATGATTTTCTTGGCAAACAAGCAGGAAGGTCAATTCCCTCCTTAGCGAGGTTGAAACCATCAGCCCTAGCTCATTTCCGTCAAGAAAGAGAAAAAACAGAGGGATTTAGCAGGAAATAACAAGTTTTCTCCTTCCTGACTGGAACATGAAGAGGTTCTCCTCTACTCCGCCTTTGTGAAAACGCTGATGGCTACACTGCCATGTTTCACAGCGCTGCAGCTTCCAAGTTCAGCCTACCAGTTCAACTGCCTTCAAACGTGAACGAGTTTGTATCTTTGCTCCTAGAAGCCTCTTACTCCAGCCTCCCCATGCTGCCTGGTCCCCAAAATTGAGAAACTCAGCTAACTTTAAGTCAGCATCTCACTGTGTCTTTTGCTTCCAAGAAACTAGCAGCAAATCCTCTTTTTCCTTCAGAAAAATATTTTAAAAGCAACCCAGACAGATACAGTTGAATTAAACCCCTTGATACATCTCACAAGACTTATGCTAGACAGGAATAGGACAAATGGTTTGAACGTTACTTCTGCTCTACAGCCCATTTTTACCAGCAACTTCTCCCAGCCAAGGGGCAACAGATTATTCAAGAGGGTTTTTCCAACTGCAATCTTTTCTTAGACTTCATGGCCTATCTTCTTGCCTTCAAGTCTGCCTTGTATGTGCATGCTACACAGTACATGGACTTCCATGAAGGCATTTTCCATACTATGCATATGTTACATAGTACATACATACAGGCAAGTTCCTCTCTGCTCCCTAGGAGAGATGGCTGGCTGGAGCGAATTGCAAGATTTGTTCTTGAAACAGCCTCTCCTAGATGCACACTTCCTCAGAGAGAGGAGAGAAAATTTGCCTGTGCATATGCTGGGTATGCTGCTCCCATGCTTCAAGCCCCGTTACGATGCAGAAAAGAGGCTACTGTGTAGTTTTCTTTATGTTTTAGAATTTGGGGTCTGCCTACCTGCTTTGCAAGCATGAAGGGTCTGAAGGTCTTCAGGTCTGCCTGTGGTCCTTAGAGAAGGACACCACTAGATGACTAGACACGACAAACCACTGGCTGAAGCCAACACTAATGCTTTTATTCTTATCTCATCCTCCACCTCTTTACTTACTCACATATTCCTCCTCCATAAATGGTCTGGATCTAACTTGCTCCAACATAAACTGCAGAATTTTGGAGCGGAGGCTATGATTTCAAATAAATCTTTGTGCAACAGATGTCTCAGTCAGCGACTCTTTAGCTGGGACACTCCAGAAACCCTAATGCAATACCATTAATTATAAAACAGTTCATCCAAAAGAATTCAGCATGGGTTACAAAACGCTGGATTGTTACTTTAAAAAAAACAGGCGCCTACTGGTTCATAAAGGAATCCCTTTCAAGAAAAAAAATGAATGATTGCTCAAGATAGTAAGATGGACAAATTCTGGGGTTTTTTGGAATCATTCCAAAAACCTTCTCAAAGGTCAAGTAATTGTAGTCAGACATCGTAAACATTTAGCTATGCATGCTACAGATTCAGACCATACATACTACTTACGCTCAGCAATGACTAGTTTTCTGCTTTCCATCTATGTTGTGTAATACAGGATTTCAATGAAAAACGTTAAGTAGATAGGAAGGAAAAGTGATTATTTTTTACAGTAAAAGCTGCGTATCCTGGCATCTGTTGCTCTGCATCACTTTTGTCAGCAGAGAGACTGATGTTCAGATAAAGAAGGAGCAAGTGAAAAATGACACTGAAATGGCTGCAGTAACAAAACTAGAAAGTCTGAAATGACCTACAAGAAAACGTAAGAAAGTATTTGGTAAGAAAACCTGAAGTTTTAATAAAAATCCCCACAAAACCAAACCCAACACCCTGGGAAAAAACAGCAGCAAGTATTAATACACAGGAGTGCTGTGTTTAAGAAACAGACTACAGACCAAATTCTATTTCCCCTTGAACAGTACAAAGTCGCCAGAGCCTGACTACAGTTGTGAAGAATGACTATTGTAAGCTAGCTCCCTGCTTTTGTAAAGCTGGCAGAGCTGCTTTTGTGCCAGCTGCTGCGAGCTAGAGAGGAGTAATGAATTCTACTGTCAATCTTCTGCTGGCATAGGTTAAAGCCAGCTTGGGGTCTGTTCCAACTCATGCCAAGGCCAGCAGTTCAGCCAGGGATTTGTCTCCTTAATTCCTGTCTCATGTATACCACATACTACACAAATGTGAAAAGATATTGCTTCCTAAGCAAGACTACCGAATCTTAAATAAACCATCCCACACTTTTCAACATTTGCAGAAAATGCAGAGGAGGAAATAATGCTTGAAATGTGCCAATTATAGCACATTTGTTTTGCTAGATGAAGTAGTATTTTTGAAATGAGGTCATAATACGATGATAAAAAGAACTGATCCATGCACCACACTAACAGCAGTGACTTTTTAAAGCAACTGAGTTATGTATGAAAAGCAGAAAGCAAAGACTATAAGCTCTGTTGGTTTTACATGAAGTTATTCACAAATGATAATGCAGAAGGAAGTGCCCTAGGAAGATGGTATGAAAAATTAAGGAAAATGCTAACACTATCAATATTTGAGGCTATCTGCAACGTATTTAAATATAACAGTTTTTGATAATCTTAAGGTAACTGACAAAACAGATATCTAATAGACACTTTTAATGACAGGAAAATAAATAATCCAATATAAATACTACATTTAAAAAGATTTGGTTCCATCACATTTATATTACTCTCTGAATTCCAAGACGATTTTCTGAAAGTCTGTTGGCGTATTTGCACACACTAAAGCAAAAAACTTACTTCATCTTCCTAAATCTATTACTGTGACTACTGCAACCTACTAATGTGATCTAACCCTTAGTTATTTAAAAACAATAGACTACAAAAGAAAATTCTCTTTGAGCACAGAACTCAGTCATCCAAGGAAATAACTCTCATTTCTGCCAGCTGATCTTGAGACAGGGAAGTGCTCCAAAATTACTAACATCATCCAGCCTTCTGGGAAGCAACTGCATTGGATCAGTTAAAGCAAAATAAGTGTTCACCACCATAAAGCAATGGCATTTAGTAGAGAAGAACCTCTGATTCTTCTTTAGCGGATTTTCTTCCCTGTGGTCCACAAGAATTAAGTGGCAAACATGCCAGTATTCTCATGTGCACCAGCCAATGTCACCACAGAGAGTAAGAAGCCCCTGGATGTTGGAGCTGGTACAAAAATGCTTTTGGTATTTTTGGTTTTCTGAGCAATTGAAGCACTAGCTGCACCAGTACTACTGACATAAAACCCAATGCCACAACTGATTCTATACGCATCCCTGTATGGTGTGGCAGTTTTACAACAGGAAAGCTACAGGATACAGTCTGGTATTGCTCTGTACTCCAGCTCCTTGAAGGATATGGTCCAGCAGGGGCTTTGCAAAGCTTTTAGGGCCAACCAGACTAAATTTTCCAAGCGCCTAAATATTCTGTCAGTTCCTACTGGTATCTTCAAATCTCAAAAAGTCTTCTAGAACAACCTATTCTGAAACAATGTTCACACACCATTCTGAATATATTAACAGGCAAAAAAGAAAACTACTATATAAAAGACCTAACGTTGATGTTTAAGAAGGCATTATTTTTTAATTCCATTAAACTAAATGCATGTGATTAAAGACAGGCAACTATCTAAACTAGATTCATGCAAGTTTTTACTGAACCCAGTAAAAGAGATACTCCATTTGTGTGGTTTATCCTCATTAAGATTTATTTAATTAATTGTCTCTTAGATTAAAACATCTATTATAAACCAAGTCTGTTGCAGTTATTTCTCTTCTAGAAATACGATCATCTTACACGATAAGGATGAGTAAGTAATTTTTTCGTTAAATATCTGTAGTTATGAAAAACCCAATTCTGACCATTAATTTACTTACAACAAATATCAAGGGTCTGTTGGATTTAGGAATTCTTTTTTTTTGGGGGGTTGGTTTTGGGTTTTTTTTGTTACACAAAGCCTAATAAGGCAATTCTCAGGAAAATAAAAAGGTGTATTTCCCAAACCAGATTGTATAATTTGGCAGTTGCATCTTTCATTTCCTTAGTGGAAAAAGCAATACTCTTACCATATGAAGTCACTTTGAAGGCATCCCAAATAAAGGACTGAAGACAGTCAGGACACTAATTTATCCTGAAGAAAGAAAAGACTACTTTATAAAAGAATGTAGACTGTAAAAATCGTCCAAGAGGCAGCAGTTAAACCTTTCTTGGAGTGGTTACAGCCGAGGAAGAATGGACACCAACCACCAACTAAATATTGCATAACAGGTGATAGAGGCAAGCACCACCAAACGGAAAACTATTATAACCCATTCAAACACAGATTTTTTCCAAACCAAGGTTTTAAAGAAGAAGAGAGTTGTGTAACACTCGTTTTTTCAAACCCTCCTTCGTAAGATTCCTTATAAAGTAAGTGCAGTCAATGAGAAGACTACCAAGGAACAGTTACAGTGTTATAGCGCATTAGGTGACAGGTAGGGAGGAGAGGACATGAGGAGAGATTATGCTTTAGGTTACTCCAAGTAATTGTGGAGTGCTACCAATTCATACTGAAACCAATTCTTACAGGCTGGTTTTAGAGAAGACAGAAAAAAAAGCTTATCACAAAGTTCTCTAAGAACTGTCACCACTGATGATAAAAGGCACCTAGCGAGCAGAAAGCAAGCACCATGTTGTTTGGCAGCTATCCATGATACCTGCACACCAGTGGATTTATCCAGCTGCTTTCCAAAGTTCTGCAGAACTCCTGTGAGGAAGCAGAAATCTGTACTACTTGACTGATTTGTATTTCTGGACAAAGAAAAAAAGAAAACCCAAAAAATTTAAAGCATTCTGCAAAGGACCTTCAAATTAAAAGGGCCATTTGCTGTGAAACACAGAAAACAGCCAAAACTAAACCACAAACTCCTTTTTCATAAACAATTGCAGGAAATACTAAAATCCTTCTGTAACATACTTATCTTAAAACTAGAAGACTAACATTTTATAAGCCATAATAATCCTGCTTAGATGTTCTCTGAAACACCACTGCACTTCTCTGAAACACCACTGCACTTCCTCAATAATACGTAATTGTAACTATGAAAAGTATTTTTTTCAAAAGCTTCTGCTAAGCCTAAAAACAACATCCGATTCAATAATGTATATTTACAGCCTTTCTATTATCTAGTGCTTGTGGAGAAGGAATTTTTCTGGTGGGCACGGGGGAAGTTTTGGATAACACAACATTCACATGGACTTGCATGTATTAGTAGACTACACCAACCCTACTACTCCAGTCTGCCCACAGAGTGACGGAAGAGGATTTTGCCATACAGGAACATACAGCCTAAAATCACGCAGAATGAGGTGGCACAGGATGAGAAATCACTCTGAACTGACAGTGGCACTCAAGGCTACACAAACCAGCAGTTAACAGCTCCCCACTGTTAAAGAAACGTGGATAAAGAAACATGAGAGCGCTCTGCCTGCGCTCAGCTGTTGTTCCACGCTGAACACCACTAAGCAGCGAGCCGGTCCCATTTCAATCGCAAGTACTTCCACTGCAATTCCAGGTATTGATTTATAGAATGAGAGCCATAAACCTCAAATTAATTTAACTGGGGGGGAGCCAAAAGGAGAAGAAATCAAAATAGATTCTCTCTTACTTAACTGTAATGCAACTACAGTAAAAATTGAAACTCCCTTATAGAGCCTTTGTCACAACAACTACGCTGGCATAACCGTGCTGAGAGTGCCTGCTGGCAGAGACACAGCTTATGTCGACAGAAGATGCTTTTCTGCTGACATAGCAGTCCCATCATTTCAAACAAACTTTGTTCTTTCCTTTCAGAAGTGGAATTTTCTTTCAATATGCTGCTTCCTTGACCTGTCTGCACTGCCACAGCTGGGCCTGCTCCACCAACTTATCTGAAAAGAGTCACATAATTTCCAAGTAAGGAGTTGCATTCCCCAAGTCAAAAAACTTTTCTATTTTAACTTTCTACAGTTCTTTTTAAACTTTACATTCACTAAGTGGGATAAATACTAATTACTGTGACTTTAATATCAACCAACATAGCTGATTCTGGGAATACAGATAAGGCTCAAACTTAAGGATATTTAAGTGTAGCACAACTCCTGAGATTCTTCCAAAAACCTTCATGAAAAAGAATTCTCTCTCAACAAATCTGTGAGCTAAGGAAGCATTATATATATTTCAGAAGAGGAAAATGGTTAAGTAACAAAAGAAACTGATGAGCACAAGAGATGGTCCACTTTGGTATTAAATTGATTTCTTTCCCAAGCCTTCTACACAACTTACATACACTACTTCAAAACATTAAAAGGTGAACTTTACCTGATATTACAAAAGCAATTTTTTCTTCCTTTCTAAAAAAAGAAATATGAAAAACCAAGCATTAAAGTACCTGGGAAAAACCCACCTGTGTATAAATTACTATATTTTTAAAATAGAAATGAATGTTCAATACCATTGCTTGAATGCTGCCTTCCCAATCACATACTGCAAGAAGATGTACAGCAGTAACATACTGAATGCATTTTCAGTTTTTGCTGTATTAACTAGAGTTAATTACTTGAGAAAGGGACAGAAGTTGTCCGTGCTCTGGGGACCTGTCCTGAGTACCACTATCAACAGATGAGCAGAAGAGTCTGTTAAAAATATTTTAAAAATGGGAAATTGTTTCTGATCTCATTTGCCGGAGCTGAGCTCTAGAAGGGCTTCTTTATGTGGGTGCAACAGCAGATAAAACTTACATAGCTGAAGTGCCTGTGCTGAATAGCCCTTCATGGAGCACTGGGAAATACAGCAGAAAGACAGACAGAGAACTGACAAAACTTCATCTGCCCAGGTGCTTCTGCAATGAACTTTCCAGGGTAGCTCACAATACCAGCATTTATAAATTTTCCCCCTGAAGACCCAGAATTTGGCTATTCTTGAATTAAATGGAAATCAGTCCGGACATTTCACTTAAAACCAACAGGTTTCTAGCTGACAACTCTGACGGCAAATGTTACAACCATATTTCAAATAACTATTGCAAAAAGAAAGGAAAAAAAAAATCAAAACCATGAAGAGTTTGGGGCTTGAATTTCAAAGTACTTTACACATTTTTGAATAGCACTTACTGAGAAAAAATACAGGACAAAGAAGCTCAGCTACAACTAAATTTTTTTTTAATATACCTTTTTTCCCCCCTTAGAAATAATATACTATGCTTCAGGGAAGCATACTATTTACATTTGTTACATTTGAAGAAAAGAATGTACTTTAAGAACCCTAACTAGGAATCACTGGTCAACCACAATAAGCTATGATACTAAGCTAGTACATATCCTTTTCAGTACCAATGACAGCAGGGTGGAGTGTTCAAAATGGTATTTATACCAACAAAAATTATTTCTTTAAAGTTTAATTTTGAAGTTCAAGTCTGTTCTGGAAACAAAGAAAACAATTCTGCACAAGTCTGAATTCTGGAGACTTAAAACTGGTAACAGAAATATGGTAACAAGAAGAGTGATGAGTTACTAACTTTGAGAAAAATGTGTTTTTTCAGATGCAGTGACTGGATGCTGATAAACACGTAATATTTGCTGTAGTGATTTAAAAAGACAGCTTTCCTCAACTATCACTTCAACTCTCTTGGGGAGGTTAACATATCCACAGAGGAACTTGCAGAAGGAAATGGATGTCTACATTTCTGCTGGTCAATACAGTAATTTAGCATTTTAACACAAACCTATCTTCGCTGAAGACATTGCTACATTTGCACAGACTGCTGCTGAAGCAGCTCAGGTACGGGCACACTCACTATTCCACCAATGTAGCTGTGAGTGCCCTAGCTTCTTAAATTGTCCAGGTATGAGTCAGCTGAATTTACTACTCAGAAATTGCACAGAAATTTCAGTGTTGACATATTAAAAGACAAAGAAGTAACATTTTTGCTGAATAATTTTTAAAATGACTGGTAATTACTCACTGAAGTTTAATCCATGAGATTATGTAATCTCCATTTGTAATATTAAAGACTAAGAAATTTATTATTTCTTTTTGCTATTTTTAATTAATAAGCACACAAACTGAAGAACCATCTTACCTGACAGAGTTTTGTTTCCTGTTTTCTATTTTCATTAAAATTTGTACATCTGACTGAGGAGACACTGTATAGATTTTTAATCTGAAAAAAAAGAATATGCAACAGAGATGAAGAAACAATGATGTACAATGACTTTTCTTCCTATCATCCGTAAGAAATGGGTATCTTTTGCCCGTCAACAGCCAAAAGTATGTATTTCTTCATAAAGACAATAATTTGCCACATATTAAGTACTTCCTATAAATGAGGGCTATAATTACTAGTAAGTTTTTCTAATTACTCCAAAGGAAACGTTCCCTGTCACCCTCACTGAGGTTAATTATGGTTACATTTTTTAGAATTACAGTTGCTTTATTTGATCTTTATGCCACGAGTCAATTTCTTAATCTTTTCCTGGTTTAAATTTGGTGGCTATACTCCAGGGTTAAATGGTTGGTGAATGTTAGGATGGTTTTCACCACAGGAATTAAAGATGTACTGCTGACTGGGAACTCAGCTCTGCATGCTGAAAGTGCAGCTAGTTTAAGCCATTTATTCAGAACCGTTCCCTTGTTTTATTAGTGCATTAGATGAAGTAGGCAGAAAAGGTACTCGATACACACCTTTGACAAACTACAGGATCTGACTCCACTGGATCAATGTACGGCTTAAGGATATCAGCGAGTGTTTTATCGTCAGGCACCCTTTCACCAAAGATAAAAATCAAATACATAAGACATGGTTCATCATGTACACAAAAATCTATTATCTGAGTCATTTGGAGGAAGCTGTATATTTGCACGCTACAGTGGCACAACTGAGTAGTTTATGGGAGGATCATAAATGTCTATCAATACAGCAGAGATAACTGACAGCTTTATCTCAATTTCAACACTGGGACTTCACTGGCATCTACAAGGAGTAAACAGATGCATATCTCAAGTTTCTAACCCTGCAGCAGAAACATGCTGTTCCTACAGCCCTAGAAGTAGACAAGGGCATACTTCTCATCCCCCTTCAGGCTAGGAAAAAGGTGAGAAAGATTTGTCAAAAAAAGCTTATTTTTTGTCCTTTGCAAAATGTCCTTGTGGGATTTCCTACAAAGCAAACAATACAACCGTTTCATCCTATATGAAGGTCAGCTCCAGTGTGCAGGCGAGGAGGGATGGCAAATCTCGCTGAACATCTGCTCCATGAGAACAGAATACGTTAAGTGTACGGGATATCGCTATCACGAATATACAAGCTGCTCTGTTAACATAGAGAAAAGGACTAATAATCAAACATTTTGCCCAATTTGAAAAGCTCTCTAGCTTTCAAAGAGCAAAGGACTTTAAGTATTTTTTAAAATTTACATGCCCTTCTAATAAAGACTAAAAATAATATTCGAATTTACCTTGTATAATAGAAATAGATAAGAACTGATCAAAATATTTTGCAGTTCAATTTCAGCAGACTAACTTAAACTTTATAAAAATCTGTTTTTCAAGCTCTGTACCCTTTTAAAGTATATTCAGCATGACAGTGAGGAAATACGAGCTTCAAATGCCAGTAGAACTTTTTCTCCCTGAAAAAGAAAAGCATATTTTTAACGTTAGCTCGTAAGTACTACTTGTTTTTTCTATGATAAAGCTCGGTAGCCTATGACATGAAGAAAACATACAGTTAGGATTTTGAATGGCATTTCCAAAGAGTAAAAGGGGCGTGCAGAGAAGCTGAGAGGCACTTTGAAAGA
>NW_009233572.1:0-11781 GCF_000690835.1 Fulmarus glacialis | reverse complement strand
CTGAATTTCAAGTCCTCATGCGATAAAAATCTGTTCCTTACAAATACAGGTAAGATATCACCAATTAACTGGTCAACAGCATTTCACATTTCAAAAGGGAGTATCTTCCAGCTGACTTTCTATATGTATAGCTGCCCTTCAATTTCAGAAAAGGAAAATGCTTTTTGGCGTATCACCCAGGACAAACTGCCAAACCTGTGCAACAACAGAAGCCAGAGGTTGCAGCTGAGGTTCTACATAAAACAGGGGACTCAACTTTTCACAGCAGTGATTGCCTAAATAGAAAACATGTCATGGGCAGGAAGAGAAGCTGCATTTTGGCGTAACATGGATAACAGAAGTTAGAAAGAGTAAATGTTTTACAGAAAGATCAGGAAGCTTTTGGTAGAGACCAAAATTGATGTCATGTTCCCTTCTCCAGTTGGTTAGTTTTAAGACCCATCTTCCCTTTCCAGCTAGCATAACTAATACCTGAGAATAGAAGCTACTGAAGCATGGTTCTAGTGCAATAGCATCTTAAGAAAGGCAGTATTACCTACAGGATATTTCACTAGATTAGGAAATCTCTTTTTGCCTTTTTACTCATCTGCAGAAACGCTGCTGAAGTCAATATTGAGTTAAGACAAAGCATTTTCCTCTCATTGCTCCGAATTCTTCCATTTGATATGGCGAGTGTAACAATATTTTTCTAAAAGAAATCTCCTAAGAAAAAGCACAGTCTAAATGGTAGGTGCATGGCCCTTTGCTCTGCTTCAGAATTTTACACTCGTGACAAACAGTAAAGATTTGGAAGAGGAAGGAGGGAACAACTACCATTTAGAAATCAGAGGCCAGACACCTATGTGAAGCACAGGAACATCTAATAGTACTCCCCCCTCCTTTTTAAAATTTTTTTCTTTTTGTAACACTACTTAAGACCTATGAATCATTATATCCAGGATAATCACCACCAGTTATGCAAAGATTCTGGTACTACAATTAAAAGTAAACACAGTGTTGTTCCAACATGTTGTTTAACTTGTTTATCATGCAGATGAAACATTATCCAGCAGGTTCTAGCTGGCTGCAGAAACAAGTGTACGTGCATCCAGTAGCAAAACAGTAAACAAGTTAGCTGCTAAGTTCAATTAACTGTAACAATTTTTAAATGCAAGCACTTTTTATAAAGTGCTCTTATCAAATAAATAATCATTCCCTTACCTAGTTATTCCTATGAGAAAACTGAGCTTTACAGCTAAACTATACTTCCTGTAGTATAAGTAAAATCAGAAGTCTTAGTGTTTACCAAAAAAAGAGCAAGCAAGACCCCTAGCTCCAAGGAGCTAATAATTAGAATAAAAAGAACTAATGAAGGCCAAGGTTCTCAAAGCAGCATGTGACTCAGCAGAGTTGTGCAGCACGCCTTATGATTCTTCCCCTCTATCTGGTCATGTTTGTTAAAGCTGAGAAGGAGAGCACTTTCCTTAAATGAGAAGGTGAAGTTAGAGTACATCAGGTCTGAAAGAGGTAAGAAAACTGCATGACCAGAGCTGGAGGATAACACAGAAAACATTATTATTTACACAGCATATACAACCAGAAGCTGACATAGTATCTTGCCTCATGAATTTTATGCTATTTTGCATATTGGTATGATACTGTCTTAAATTACCAAACTGAAAAAGGTTTTGAAATAACTCAAAACCAGTGAGTGGAATTTTGGAAGTTTTTTTTACAAGATGAATGAAACAAGATTTTGCAATTCTTCATCTTGACAGCTGAAGGAAGCATCAACGCTACCGTATGCACAGAACAAACTGGAATATCAATAGGGTTATGGAACCAGTTCAATTGACTTGCGATTAACAAGCTTGTGATTCCTCTCTCAGACATATGTTAATATCTGGCATTTAACATGGCATGGTGTTAATTCAAAGCACCTTCTCAAGGAGACTTTAATAAAAGTAGGTAACCTTTAGACATAGAAATAGGGTCACCATTATTAGCTGCAGAAAACACTAATGATGGGCACATTTATGAAAATACTTACACGGACTGTTTTTGTTACATGTTATCAACTAAAATGAGGCTTTCTAGCATTTTTTCATTTAACTCATCATCTTCCAAAAATTTTTTCAAACAGGCCATGTTTATCTACTCTAAGTGACCAACTATTCCTGTGATACGGACTTTCTTTCTGCCAAATTTTTAAATCAAGGCAGCCAAAGCAATGGTGGTACTGCAGATGATCCTCTCCCAAGTGGAAACAGACAAACCATGACACAGCTCACAGAAACATGTATGTGGCCTAGTGGCCTGTCTCTAAAACAGGCACTTGAAAAAGAAATGTTCCAGAAGTACTTCTAGCTATCTGCTACCTGTTATTAGGAGCACTCTGCATGTGTCTGCAGAAACGGTCGTCACACAGCACGCTCTGATTTCACATGCAAGACCAGTTCCCTGTGGGCTCACTGAGGCAGACTCAGCTCATCACTGCAGCTGTATAATCAGCTTAAGAGGGATCTTTTCAGACTTTCGCCTGCCCTCCCCCTTCCAGACACAATCTTGTCTATGGAATAGTGCACAGAAACAGCTATGAATCAGGGAGCCTGAATGCTGAAATTGAAAAGATCATTCCTTGTCACAAAGTTTTACTTCGGAAAAACAGAAATGTTGATTTTTTTTCAGCATGCTAATACCAAAACTGCAGTTAATTACTTCATCTCTCTTCAAAGTACTCTTGCCTGAAAGTAAATGGTAAGCAGAAAGAGGCAAGATAGATTAAGAACTGGGTAGAAGGAGGCAAAGAAAAAAGAAGCTTAGAATTGGAATAGCCTCATACTCCTCGCTGTACAATGAAGTCTTGAAAAACAACCTGCTGGGTGCCTGTTATTAAAGTGAAGCATCCCTCACCATCACTGATCTCTGCCCAGTTAGAGAACTTGATGTCAACTATAGATGCTATCAAAGCTGCTTCACAACAAGTTCTGATTAAAATTAGATATCCTGGCCCCAGATCTCACTGACTTCATTTTCCATTATGGCTCAGTGGGGTAGTATTTCCTTCAAATACAACTGACATGTACCATGTTCATTTTCTAAATGAAAATGCTTAATTGGGTAAGTCATCTGCAGTTGAGTAACAGCTCGCTGCATAAAGTGTTCCATGTCGCTCAGCTGCCATGGAACGCCACTCCACGGTTTTCTTGAATACCAAGGCACTGACTATAAACTACCAAGCTGCAGAGATCTGGATGAGGCACAAGCACATCCTTGATGTCAGTAAAAGCAGCATCGCAGCCCATCCCTGCATTGCTTGGCTTCACATCCTATTTTGGCTACTTCAGAAGCATGGAAACTGATCAGAGGGAAAAAGAGGAGCCAAGCACCTCTTCCCCTGCGTGAGCTGCAAATTATGTTCAGAAGTGCACAGGCTGTTTTGCAATTGCTGTTCTTCTAAAACAAAGTAACTCTCTCCCTTTCATTTCCCCTAAAACGTCAAAAAAATTATTTTCTATAATCAACGGTAGTTTTCACAGAACTACATGTAAATGATTTTTAAATTTTTCAGAGCAAGAACTGAAAGATTTTTATTTCTGATGTTACAAAGACAGCAGCAGTATATAGAAAGTGGCTGTTACCTTCAGCTAGCTCTCAGGACAACCGCAAAAATTCTCACTATCTTTTATAGTTAATGCAGTACCTAGGAAGATGCTCCAAGTACTGCGGGTGTAGGCAGTACAGCTGCTGGGAATTAAAGGATAGACCTACAAAGGATTCTGGGACTTGGACATACCAGTTAAGTGCCTTGGCAGATTTTTAGAAGGGTCCAATGTTTATGTATTTCTTAAAACATTTATGAAGTATCTCATAAAGCTTAACTTTCTTACCTACATTTTCTCTGAACAGTCAATTTTGCCTAGATTGCATGCATACATATAAGTAAAATAAAATATCTATCGACAAAAAAATTCCGAATTGATCACATCTTAAGATACCAATTGCAGTTCTGGCTCTGCAGAAGTACTTCACTGCCAGCCTGTCAAAGACAGCGATTCACTGATGATTTTATTTCCATTTAGCAACTAATATTCTTAAAATGTTTTAAAAATAGTATACAGGACATCTTACATCAAAGCGCAAATACTGTAGTATTTCCTATGTTATTCTGAATTGATAAAAGAGATGAAAAGGACATAAAGAAGTTTAATGAAGGACCAGTTATCCTTTAATTTGACAATACCCAGTACTCTCACCTAATGCACTGAATTTTAATTGAAATACTGGGCATTCAGTATCTACACCTTTGGATAATGATGCCTTTCTCAACTTTCCTAAGCAATGAAGATTCAACCAAAGTAAGTGATTAGATTCTCTTGTGGATTAAAAAAGATAAAATTTAAAACAAGAGAACATGCAGAATTGTGATGATTTCACCCCCCTCGGCCCCCAAACTCTGTGTTCTTAGCGCCAAATTGTCTTTGTTGCACTTCTAACAACAACACACAAAAGAGAATGTCTCAGCTTTCTTGAAACTTCATCAAGCTAATTCCTGGATTTGATGTATAAACAGTAAAACTGAAATATTTCTACTGAAAGTTCATATGTTTCCTAGTTACAGTAAACAGCAAGACAATCAATGAAGAAACTGAAGTGCACTGCCTTTGTAACACATACGGTCTTCTATCAGGAGGTCAACAGCAGATGTTACTAACCATATGTGTTGCAACAATCAAACATGCCGGGCTTGAACTGAGTCCTGTGTAAATCAAAGGGACACCGTCAAGGCCGAGTAACCCAAACTGTAATAATCTTTAAAGAATAAAACTACTGTCGTCTTTAACTTCTGCAAATAAATTACCATCAGATTCACTATGAGAATAAAACATTTCAGTTGCTAAAAAAAAGAAAACAAAAAATCTCAGGTACGGAACTCAGTCAGTACTCATCTTCACATGGGGATGTTCTGAAAAGCTACTGATTTACTGAAATCATGAACATCCTGCTCTCTGATCACTGAGAGTAGCATTCCTTTGCCTGGGAACTTACTTCGGTGGGTCCTAGAAAGCAAGCAAAACCTATGTACTAAGTAACAATTAAATTCAAGTTTAACAGCTCCAACAGTGTAACATTAGCCCCAAACCCAGCTCAGATAACTCCTTGGTAAATTGCCAAGATCAGCAACACTTCAAATAATGAATTTTAATTATCCCTACCTAGCTAAGGATTAGAGTTGACATTTTAGGGCTTTTCAGGTATACCTTAAAGTAGCTTCTGTAACACTAATGATCCCTTAACTGATGCTAATCCCAAATCTCCATGCTATATTTCGTTCTCAGAATTAAACCAAAGAAGAGAGATAATGAAAAAGATTCCTTCTTCTCCCACATATATCATCTGATCAAACGTGTCCGAGCTGCAGGCACGCCTTCCACCAGGGAAGGAGACTTGTAGCCCTCTGGCCCCTCTTGGCGGGGAGGAGAGGTAAGAAGGATTTTGCCTGGGGGATGCTGTGAACAGAGCGGGGAGGAAGCTGGGTGGAGGTGCGTATGACAGTGTAAGCAGCAGGGAGGGTTGGAGCAGGGCAGCACAGACTGCAGAGCTGAAGGAGCTGCGCTGCCCCATTTCAGCTTCTCACGGCTATCATCATCTCCCACCAGGGAGCCAGGAGCCACAGAGTTGCAAGCTCCCTCCCCTCTTCCAGTTTGCCCCGCTGGCTGGAGCTCCCCAGTTGCTGCCCCAGCCCTTGTCCCAACCTGGTCACATTCTCCAGATAGGGTAGGGTAAAGCAGCACATGAAAAATAATCTGGAATAAAGCGTCCTAAACCATCTCTAAGTCCGACGCCCCATGAGTTCACAAACTGGACTCAGACTCTACTTTCTAATGACCCTCCATTATCTAGATATTCAATATTACAAGGTAGTCTAACCCATGTGTTGCCCAGCATTGGCACGTATGCTTTCACAACACCGAATTTAGCAAACAAACTAATGGAAACCAGGAAACTAAGAGTCTGGTTAACACATCCAAACAACCACTGATCTGTCCTCCAGAGCTGGCAGGGGATGACACAAGAATACATCTTGTACTTCCCAGTTTTGGATTACTCTGATTCCTGCCTTGTACAGCCTAACAGCTTGGCTCACATGGAGAGCATGAAGAGGACATCAGAGAAGACTGTTCTCAGCTTTCCACGCACATATGTAAAGCAGCTTCCAACCTCCACCCTCTGGAGCAACCTCTCTACAAATCTCAACTGACAAATAGCCTGAGATGGGGTTCAGATCTACAGAAGAGTAGACACACCAGACCCTGACCACTGTCAGGTGTTAAGCTTATACGAAGCAACTATTTGCACAGCTTTATCCCATTTGAATATAATATTCAACAAAACATCATGGGTGTCATGAAGTCACATGGGATAGATTAATGGCTGATCGTGGTTCGATCAAACCTGAGGTTTGATTCCTCAGGAACACATGTAAGGAGAGTAAGCGAAACATGCCGACTAAAAAAAGAAAAAACAAAAACAAAGGTTAATTTTTAATCTGCATCACTGAATTCAAACAGCCCATTGCTGCGTGAATAACGGTAGCGGCAAAAGAGAGGAAACGTCCTTTGTGTAGTACTCACTGAGCACATTCCATACCCTTGAACAGCATTTACAGGAAAGAGACGGTTACTTCCTATCCTCTTAAGAACAGAGAACGTTGTCATGTTCTTTCTGATGAGATGTGAAAGTCCCAGAAAGACTAGCATCCCAAAACAACAACAACAAAATACCCCAGGACTTTATGATCGACACAAAACAGTAAGGCATTCTCCCAGCCAGCCTGTGAAATACTTCCATGCCTATCTGCCAATAAGTCACGTTCCCTGCCCCATCCTCTTAGTTTTTAAATCTGCTTTGTTAAACAACATAAAGCACATGACGCACGTGAAAGCATAATCTGCTCAAAGCTTAATTTGTTCCCAACGCAAGCTACGCTTCAGTATGTACCCAAAAAGACTTTCTAGAGAAAAAGAACCGAAAAATATGGTACACGAAGGCAAATTTGCATCAGCACAGCATTGTACCATGCCCAGGATCTTCCCAATAGTGTCAAACCTCCCCGTATCTGTGCCTTTTCTTCTGTCCTTCTCCTAGCTACTGACGCCAGCGTCCCTGGGCTTTCTGCACTTGCTCCGCTTCGTAAAGGCTACTCCTCACCCTGTACTCCTACGGATGTTTATGTTGTTTTATCCACAACATTGAGGAAATTCCCCAGGGAAGTTAAATTCAGCTCTAAGCCCGAGATACTTCAACAGCGTGAGACTAGCATAAGATACCTGTAAAAGGTAGAGCATGTGGCCAAGGAAAAGCAAGCCAGTGCAGAGGTAGACAGCCTCTGCTCACATGACTAACATCTGCAAGGTCTGGGGCTATCCCCTGGCCTGTTCTGAGCGGGTAGCCTCAGTAACGTATAAATTTGCAGCAGAGGGAGGAGAAAACGCCCCAGATTTCCTTTCTTTCCATTGATCCTCCCTGGGTTTTCTCTAGCAGAACTGGTAAAATATGTCACTTTAAAAGGTTACACTTCTACACCTATTTTGTGCCTTCTGTTCTGCTAAAAATTAAGGTATCTGCAAAACAAAAAAGCTGTGCTTTTGCCCCAGAACCGAAGAAACGATAGAGGCAAGCCTGCTGAGCAGTTCCTCGGGGTGGCCATTGCTTTGTCAGAGAGAGACACCTGCTGGCGAGCCCGTCCCCAGGCACCCGCACCGCGCCACCTCGCCCTTTGCGCTTCTCGGAGAAGAGAGGGCAAAACGCATCCCGAAAGCGGAACTTGCCACCAAAACTAAGACCGTGAAGAAAACAAGCGGAGGAGCCATCAGGGGTAGCTGGCACGGCTGATTACCGTGAGAAGCTCAGAAGGCATTTATCTTTGCTCCCAGTAGGTCACTGAGCCGAACTCTAGACCCGCTTCCTGCCATAATGAAATACTTTTTTTATTTTTTATTTTTACTGTGAAAATACTTCAAAATACAAACTCTGGGTATCAGAGAAAACCCACAGAACAGATAAAGGGAAGAACATTTAAAGTCGTCTTAGCCTTTTTCCTGAATTCACACGTGCCTGCCTGCACTTGCCTCTCTAAGCTGTGCTGTGCCAAGCACCCACATCCTCCAGCACAGCAACTCCTAACACGGCGTGCACGGGGGGAACTGTACTGGAAGCACCTCTTCAGACTTAAAGTCAGCCTTTTCAGAGAGGGATTTCTGCAATCATTCTACATTAATCCTCTATCAGAAACCTTTAAAGCAGTGCTTTCTTTTTCCAGCAACAAAACTCAATGTTCATTAAAAGATGGAAAAACACAACAGCACTGATTCTTCCTCCTGTTACTCAGTGTTGGTATTTTTCAAAACAAAGCATGAATTGCATAATTCATGTTAAACTGAGCTCAAAGAGCCTAAAAAATGAAAACCTGCAGCACGAAATATTAAATCTAGATAGCTTTTGTAAAAAAATCACGCATCTAAGATTTTAAAAGCAAGCATATCGGTATGAATTCAGATTCTCATCATTATGCGTTCAGTGAAAACAAGATATTGCTGACTGTAACCAACTGAAGACTCACATGCAATTGAAGGTGGTTGAATTTTCTCTTCTTTTTGTAAATCCAATGGGCAGCGTTCTCAGGTCAATATTACACCTTCGAGCTTTGTTTCTCAAGCAATATAACTAGTAAAAAATAAAACAAATTTTTAAAAAAAATCTGAATAATGTATTCAAAACCTGAAAGTTAAACAATAAAAGAGTAATGCTGACAGGAATTATGGGAAAATTGTAGAAAAGGCCACATTTAATGAGGTACCTTCCTAGACTTTTGAAAAAAACATTATGAATGAAAAAGTTAGTTTCTAGGCTTACTGAAACATTTTCAGGTGAAGTTCTTCCATGGTTAAAAACCAACATGCCAATGACCTCTTCATCATATATGTTCTTTATCATACTGTGAAAGCCACAGACAGCCGTTGTGAGCGTAATACCACCCACGAGCTGTTTTTTGGGCTACAACCCCCCTAGCAGAACGGATGCACAAGCACCATCTCAGCCACTCTGACAAATTCCGATTTGAAGGTAGCACTAAGGATATCATCCTGTAAACATGCCTAATACCACACCCTAAAAACTGCTACCTATATAGCATCTCACCATCTTCAGCATGTGTTTTCAAGACATCATGGTGATACGTACACACAAGAGTATGACTTCAGCCTGAGAGAAAGCTGGACTCTTTTGAATTTACTTTGTCATCAACATGGAGTCCTCTCCAACTGAGTTTAGTGCTATATTTAAAGATATCTTCACAAGACTGGAAAACAACATGGCCCTGATGCCTTTCTGTGCCATATCAATGAATCAAAGTATTTTGGAGCTGATTCTGTTTTTCTTTTTTGTTTGTTTTAGTGGTTTTTTTCCCTTCTTGATCTTGGTCTTCACAGTTTATTGTTACAGGACTTCCAGGAAATGCCATACATTTCTGTAACCTCATTAATGCTTTACTGGAATTGGAGGAGCTTCAACAAAAATCCCCTCTCACCCTTAGAAGGCTGGCTTTTACTTCATTGTTGCTTAGATTTATTCTTTGCAGAACTCTGGTTGCCTTCATTTCGTATATGGGGAAGCATGTAATAATTTTTAGGCAATTAATAAATCCATTGTTTACCTTGGAATTTTGTACTTAAAAATTCAAAAAAGTTGTGGAGGTGGAAGGAAACATTCAGGCTTTCTTAACACACATCTATCATCAAACAGCAAGAGTGGTCATGCATCAATTTTAAGAATGTACACTGTTAGCAATTTATTCTTCTAAACAATCGGACATAGCCATCAACACTATTATTACAGAAACCTAGAGACTTCTTTTGATTTCTGGCTCTAAAATTCAGGGTCATTCATACCTTCAGTGGTCATGCATCAATTTTAAGAATGTATACTGTTAGCAATTTATTCTTCTAAACAATTGGACATAGCCATCAACACTATTATTACAGAAACCTAGAGACTTCTTTTGATTTCTGGCTCTAAAATTCAGGGTAATTCATACCTTCATAAGAGAGGTATCAGCTCTGAAATCTGGATTGGGACTGCCTCAGTAAGAATTCAAAGGCAGTCAACCCTAGCTCCAAGAGACCAAGTTGCTAATTTAAAACTTACAAGTTTTTTTGTTGTTGGACTATGCACAGTAGGATGTCGAGCAGCAGCATCAGCTGTCCTTCCTACATCTTCCAGGAAACGATAATCTGAAGGTAAAAAAAGAACAAGGAAAAATGTAGTGCTAACCCAGTAAAACCAATGAATTTTAAAAAGCACGAGGAATATTCTTACCACTCAAAAGGTTCAAGTCAGTAAATTCATTTACAGAGACAAACGCTGTTTTATCCCTGACTCCATTACAGCTCAGTGCAAGCTTATGCTTCTTTACACACAATAGACTGAAATGACAAAAAGAAAAACATTAACATGCCACGTTCAGCACGAGAGGGGAAAAAAAACAACACAATTAATTCAGATAATAGATACCTGCATGAATATTTCATGCATCGTGGACATCTGTACTTAGCTTCCTCTTCACTACATGTTTCACATCTGAAAGAAGTAAAAAGCACCTCTTAATAAAGTGGCATCTTTGTGCCTGACTGGCCTGGGAAGGTGCCTGCTCAACAACCGGGCACTATGCCATCAATTAGCATTTTCAGGAAAAGTTATCTGAACCCTGAAAGACGAAAGAGAAAATACAAATACCCTAGATTAGATAAGGTGGTAGACAAAACAACGCAAGCTATGGGGAATATCTCCAAACATATACGGGGGTCTTACCTGTATTAAAACACAGTGCAGATGCTTGAAAGAAAAGAAAAAACCCCATGTGGATGCAGAATTGGAAGCGTAGCAAGGCTGTATCAGTTTATGCTTTGTGGCCTGGTTCTATCAGTGCTTTTCTCCATTTAAATCACCTGTAACGTGCATTGTACCATGCTGGCAGATAGAAAATAAATGCACACTAAAACCTGAACGCTGCATCCCATTTTTTCAATGAAACAGAAAAAACATGCTGATGTATAGTCACCAAAACTTCTGGCTCTTAACAGTGCAAACCCCAAAGTCAGGGAACCTCTCGGGCATAATGTGTAAGCTTTATGAACGCAGCCAACAAATATGAACTCATTAAAAAAAAATTCCTCTACAAATATAATCTTCTGCTTTTTAACTAGACTATTACAACAGATGTTTCTCCTATTCTTAAGGAAAAAGTTCTTGATACCTTAACTGAAACAATCGTCACTTTTCATTTATTTTAACTCCGGCAAACAGGAAAGGGAAATAACCCTCCCCCCACGTCAGTGAAGTTTTCAGGAACGGCACAAACCCACCACTTCCAACTATTAGAGGAAAAACGTAAGGCTCAAAATACTGCTCCTCCTCTCCCCACCAGGCGCTCGCTGCCACTGGAGGTGTGAAGGACAAGCTCAGCAGTCCCACCTCCTGACGAGAGGGTGGCTCTGTACACTGCCAGCACGAAGTATTATAAGAACAGAAAAAAAGTGTTTCATACACTGCAAAACAGAAACAGGAAATACTCTGAACAGGAATTCCTTTTTCCTGTTCTTTTTTTAACACCTCCGCAGCGCCCAAGGCCCGTCAGTAGTTCAGCTGCAATGCCAGAGAGAAAACTGCCGGGCGCCGCCCGCGCGCAGACCCCAACCCCCACGCAGAGGCAGACGCTGCCCCCGGGACAAAACCCGCCCCACG
>NW_009233571.1:0-19770 GCF_000690835.1 Fulmarus glacialis | reverse complement strand
AAGGCGGAGGAGCAGCGGCAGCACCCCCGCGGGCAGCGGGCAGAGCTCTCCTTCCTCGGCGCAGACCGTGGCACCTGCCCCGCTGCAAGGCAGGCGAAGAATGGCTTCGGTTTCCTGCGGAGAGTGGTGCGAGGGGCGTCGGTTTCACTTAAAACTAGCGGTATCTAATGGTTTTAATATAGTTACAGAAATGTTAACTCCTACGATCAGTTGCTCCCACAGCGAGAGCGCACATCACAGGCCTGTTCATAAAACCATAATCCTTTCATTACTGCATTTTGTCAAAATTATGTAGCCTCGTGTAATTTGATGCTCTAAGTTTTGCCGGATAGTTATCATTTAAAGTAGGGTGTAAGAACATACACAATAAAAACTAAATGAAACATAAATTATAAAGGTTCCAGGAACCGCAATTTTTAACATCCAGTCAGTTGACATTCAGTGTTGACAGTGTCCCTCTGGTTATGTGCTGTCAGCATGACTTCTGTAATTGCCGCTTGTTAATGCTTCTGAGGAGAAGCTATCCCACAGAGGGGGAAAATGGGTATTAAGCAATGCAAGATGAGTCCAAAAATCTCAGGTGATTACCAGAAGACGTGTACTTTCTTTTGTACAAATTGTATTTTATTACTTGACTGGTAAATTCCAGTTATCAACCTCTCCTAGTTTTTGCTGTTTTATCTAAGAGGGACTTACTGGCCACTTGCCAATTCCTGGATTTAGGGAAGGAGTAACAGCAATGAAACTGGCAACACTCACAGTGTTTATTTACAAACTCAGCTAAGAACAACCAGAGTTTTCAGAATTCACTGCTGTGTTGCTATTCCTAAATGTCTTTCTAGCGTACTAATTCAGTATGCTCATGTAGGTATAAGAGCATACATTATTGCACATTGAACTTAAACCACATCTCAAAATATATGAACGCATCTGTCTAATGAATACTTTCAGAAGAAAAACGTTATGATGGTTAGTTCCGAGATTGGTTCTGACTAGTGGACTTCAGCTTTGAACTAATATGGCAATTCTGAGGTTCCTTTGCTGTGTACTCATTCAGAATGATTGTGCAGCTGTGCGAGGATATAATATATCTTGCGTGAGTGATTCAAAGCATGTCCTAAAACAAAATCTGCAAGATCTGTGGGGTGCTGATACTTTCATTTCAGCAGTATAAGGCTATGCTAGTGGCTTTTGGTCTAGCACACAAGTGTGGAGATCACCTCTCATCATCTTGCAGCGATAAGGAAAGCCTACATCCTAATCAAGTTTCTTTGTACACTAGGGTAGCACTAAATGCAGGAATTTATCCCCAGTTATGTCAAGGCCGTAGATGACTAATTCTGTGGTACAGGTAGTCCAGGACCCTGGAGTCCCTCCCTGATGGAGGATGTTTCCATCAGTCTGAGAAAATAGACAGAAGCTACCTGGTATGCGTGGCGGGTGTAAATTTGAGGAATGTGCCCCTTCTCAAGTTTATATAATTGCTACTAAAAAGGGTGCTTTAGTGGGCAGTGCTTGTTTTTTAGATGCACATTAGGCATGGGGAAGCTGTCCTTTGGGGCTTATCTGGATGTGGAAAGGAGCCACTTCACAGGCACCCATAGACAATGCCTACACACAACCTCTTCAAGGACTTCCTTGGCTGTCAGGGGTGAATGCAGTGAGTATAGGCTCCTCCAGGGTATGGTGATTACTAAGCACAGGTTTTGAATTTTCCTGCCTAAATTCTACCTACATCATGTTTTAGGTATATTTTGCAGATCTGTTTTTTCAGCCAGAAGTCATTAGTATGGCCACTAGTGGCCTTCATATGGCCAAGAACATAATCAGATGGCCCATGTTTAGGATATACTGTTTGTAATCTTTGTCGTTTACATGCAGTAAGAATACTTTTGTCTACTTTATTTGAAAATCCTCAAATGACCAGTATTTCCTGATGTTATTATGGTAGAGAGTATTATATGAATCTCACCTTGTATCTGTAGAGTCATAAGGTCTCTGGAGATCCCAAGGATACTGCTGATGAAGGGCCTGTGTTATCCTGACAGAAAAATTATGTAAAATCAATATTTCACGTGCTATGAATCTACTTGAACTCAGCGTGTGTGCCTTTTCAAGTCTGTCCATACATGGTTTGTCAGTGTTTATTCTTTAGCTACTTCTCCAGAAATGTGGCAGCTCAGGGAGCTGGTCATGCTGTCAGGTGCCATATTTTTCCTTGAAGCCCCTGTATGAATCTTCGGTGACCATTTGATTATGAGTCTAAACCATGGGGTTTGTGGGTCTGTCCATTGAGATGGAGCTACGCGTCCCTTGAGATCAAATGGTATGTCTGCGCTTAAATGCGAACACAAGAAAATAACCCTCCAGATTACATCAGTTGGTGTATTAAAATGTTTTAACTAAAGCTACTTACATTTCACTTAGAGTATTTCTTGGTATATCCAATTGCTAAGGGTATTTTTTTCAAACTAACTGGAAAATGATAGGCATCATTTGCATGTGCAAAAATGCCCCAAGGACATCTTGTGTGGTGGTGATTAATGCAGAACAGTAATACAGAATACAGCTGAGGTCCAGAAAAAGCTGAAGTGTACCTCCTTTTAAAGATTACTGAGAGGGTAACATGCTTACTGGTGTAATATGGCATGTGACTGTCACTTGAAAAGTAGTCTGATACCAAGGAATAGTTTTCCTTAAGTGGTGATTTAGTGCTAATGCTGACATTATTGTGTGTGTTGTTTGTAGAACATGTTTTTCCTGTGTTGTTTTGTGACTGCCTTTAAGTGGTGTGGTGGCTGGATTCTAAAATAACCATTTTAAGAGAACTATTTCTTGTATTTGTGGCTAAAGCCCTAATCCGCCAAACTACTACTTTAGTTCAGTGGTATTACTCCTGAACCTTGTTATACAGTCCCTTTATAACAGCAAATAATTGTCTATTTAATAAAAGACACTGAGTTTGTCTTTTTTTTTTTTCCCCAGATGATTTTTCAGGTGATTCATTAATTGTAAAAAAGCGTGGTCACATAAAAATCAGAGTAGTTGTCAGTGATCAACCCAGCTGGCTTGTTGTTGTGTCAATGAGTTCAGCAGTGCTGATTGGATTATTCTGTTATGTTTAGGCTGAGACAGTATGGTGTGCTTAAATATTAAATTACCTGTAAATTGGAAAAATATTTGAAATACTGACCAGTCAATGTTAACTGACTCTGAGTAGCAAGAGACCTGACAGACTTACTCATATATTTGAGGCTTTCTTTGAGTTTCAGTACTCATGCTTAACCATGTGCATCCTATCGAATGAGTATGAATCAGTACCAGTCTTTCTGAAGAACAGCTTTACTGTGTCCAAGTAGCTGCTACCTTAGTTGCAAACAAGACTTCAGCAAGGTACCTTGGGCTCAGCAGCCGTGCCAAGTAGGGTCACACAGTCTTTTGGCAGTAAGTGGATAGAAGACTCTTACCTTTATTTGCAGTATGGTGGAAAATGAAATTCTAATGGGATTTTGTGCTGAAAAATCTTGCTTTTCTTTTGAATTCAGAACCTTTGGTAGGAAAAACACACTTCAGGCCATCTGCAGAATTTGTAGTTAAATGGTTTCCAAACGATGAGGCTACTTTTTAAGAGTTTAATAATTGTCTTAGAAATTATATGCAAGTAAACACTTTCTGTCTAGTAGTTCTCTTCCATCTAGTCATCAAGTCTGGCCTCTAATGTATCAAAAAATACATTGCGACATGCATGTCAGAAGATTGCTTCCTGAAATACAAAAATGTGGATACTTTGGTTTTTTTCCCTCTTGTGCAAGTATTTCATTGGCAAAGAGGCCGGTTTTGTAGTTTAAAACAGGATGGAAAGTGCATTTTAAGGTCTAATGCCAAATCTGAGTGCTGATGTGCAGTGGGATTTGAAAGTGATAGTGCTTGTATGTAAACTTCCCTGCTGAAAAAATGTTATTGAAGAACAGATTGTCAGCGTACTAAGCTAGTGAGAATACACTAATTCAGTCAGACATCTGGTTATATAGCTTATTTATACTTTGAAATATTTTGCATTGTGAAAAATAAATACATTTTCTTATACACGTGAGGAAGGACAATTATGCATTAAAATGTCAGTTGTAAAGTAAATGAGGCACACAAGTTATCAGATGAAAACAGGGGGGAAAAAGGGCTCTGATGTGCATAACTGCCTTGAGGTGTAGATTATTCCTCAGCTTTGTGGTTTTCAGATCAAGTGTTTCTCAGCACTATCAAACACAATACATACCCCTTCCTTTGTTAAATAATATGTTTAATAATTTCTTTCCTGCCTGCAATATAACAGTTTCTGCTATTGGCATAACATCATTTTTATCTCCAGCCTCAACTATCTTGCTTGAAATGACCTGTAAAATTATCTTCCAGTCTCTTCATTAGACATAATCTCTTCAGGGAGTACTGTGCAATGTGGCAGCTGTGTTTCAGATTGCTAGTCTCTTTGCTGAGATGCTATATCCTCTGAAAATATGTTGCAATAGTTTTGTTGACAGCAAAAAGGTGGAAGAGTTAGTATGGAGGGGTGTAATTTCCTTTTATCAACCTAGTGAATGGAACACTTTCCTATGAATTAGGACTAATGGATCTACTTCCTACTGGGCAGAGAAAAAAAAATCATGTCTGGATCTCTCATATTCTGGGTGACTGAATTTAATCCCTGACGTCTTGGGTAAAAGAAAATCACCAGTAATTACCAAGCCCGAGAAAATCCAGCTTTTGGTTCCCTTTGCATTTCCTACAAGTATCTAGAAGAGAATGCTTCACTTTGAACTAAAGATACACTTAATGATGAGTTCTGCTTTTTTTCCCTAAATACATTTTTTTTATCTGAATGAACAAAGGAAAGGAAATATATTTATTTCAAAAGGAAATATATTTATTTTGATATTTCAGCCTGACAGGTAAATTAGTAAAAAAAAAAAATCAGTCACGTGGTCTGATGTTTCCTGCCTTATCTGAAATGAGGAAAAAAGAAGCCATAACCGTGTTTTTTTTTTTGGGTAAGACATTCAATAAAGGTTTCTTTTAAAAGAGCAGCAAAGCAGACCGACAATATTTATTTCACCTTGGAGAGCTGAGGTCTGTCGCTAATGAGTGCAGCTCTAGCTTACCCGTGCAGCTCAGTCCATAAAGTGATACTGGCCAGGGATAGGTGCTGGTTTGGTGGTCTTCAACATGCTCCGTTCTGGCACATCCCTGGAGCAGACTCAGTATTCTGTAGATGGAGTTTTCTACCAGATCATTTTATGCTTTGAAGCTGTTTGAAAACAGCTTATGCAGAAACTTACCTTTCAAAGGTAAATTGAACCACATATATTCATTTTTGGTGAAGACCTGTGGGATTTGTTGGGTTTGGTTGTTAGGCACTTTTGTATTCACTGTGTATGCTCACTAATTTAACAGTGAACTTCCTTTGGTCAGCTACATTACCTGAATGGTTTCCTATGCTAATACTTCATAATTGATTTTGCAGTATTTCTGTAGGTTTATTTATATCCATTCTTAAGAAAAAGGTATATTTGTGGATTACTTAGTTATCGAGCGAATGAAAGTCACCTCCCTGTGGGATCTAATTTTATAAAACTGGAAGCTTTCTATGTAAGTATAAGTAATTTGTTAAATTTGCATGAGGAAGGTGGAGTGGCGATTAAGAAATGTATGGGATATATATGGCATACTTTTCACTGTAAATGTTAATAACAAGCGTATTCTTTGTCAAACACCCTCCCAGCAGCATTTGCCACCATGGAAGTTGAAGGTTGTAATAACTGGCTACTTGAAGAATTTCTGCCAACTGTCAGTATCCCCAAATAAAGGTGACTTGGCATGGTGGGTCTACCTCAACATGCTGTGTTTAGACTTCCCTGGCGGTTAACCTATATTCATCAAATTCTTTATAACTTGGCTTTATACCTCAAACTGTGAGGCAGTGCAAGGGCTTCAATCTTAAACTGCATAAAATGAGTCTTACATACATGTTTGTGCATGTACTTGTGAGTGTAGACACTCGCACACAGCGCCTACTCAACAGGAGACTTAAAGGATTTGCGTTGATAAGCAGTATTTAAATGTAAGTTTTGATAATTAAATGTGGACAAAAAGCTTAGTGATAATTAAATTACATGCAGTTTTCTCTGGAATGGTTTAACATTTTTATCTTGCAGTAGAATGGTTATTATTTGTTTAGCAGTGACAACTTAATCAAGTACATAATCAAGTATACTATTTTTAGTGAAATAGAAGTTATGGAATATAATGTGAAGATGACTAAAGTCTGGGTTTATTTTCTATATCCATTTCTATACAACTACACTTTTTCATACTATTAGTACAATTGACAGCACATCTCTATTGTCCCCCTCAACCTAATATGTTTAAATAAACGTTTGTCAATATTAAAAAAAAACAACCCAAAAACAAGCTTTGTCACTAAGAATGAAATGTGAGATTGAGTACAAGAACCCCAAGTAAGTGGAGCAGAAGAGGAACTGCATATCAAGAATTGTCATTTTAGGTGTGTTCTCAAAGCTATGTGGGAAGGGTGGATAGCCTGTTTTCTGCAAGAGTTGAATGTAATTTCCTTTTTTTAAAAAAAAGTTACTAATTTGAACAAAATGGCAGCGTTGTGGATTTGCTGGGTGAAAGCTTTGTTGTGGATGGGTCACTTTCTTTTAATGTGGAATAGTAGTGATGAAATAAAAATGACAAATAATAATAATAGTAATCGTGAATCACCAAGAAATAGCTGTGATGCCCGCCTCTTCACTCAAACTCCTTCAGTAGTGCCCTTAGTCATACCTCTGTTAATGTTCTCTCTTATACATCATTAATTAAAACCAAAACCAACCTTGCCCTCTGCCAGCTCAGAACAACGTGACTGGAGTTCTTTTTTGCCCTTAGAAATTGATTAAATACTAGTTTTGATGTCAGTATTTACCTTAGTGAAGAGATTAAAGAACTGAGGGTTTTTAAAATTACTTAGTATCTGTGAGGCCTTCCCATGCTGGTAGAAAGAAGGATTGTGAACCGAAAGATCACGGTTGATGCAAATTGGATTTAAAAATACCCCAGAAAACAGAATACAGATCACAAGGTCTGTATGATGCAGCGCTAGCAATTTTACAGAATATTCAGACTGGAGAATTTCCATGAAGCTTTGCTGCTTTGTTACCAAATCTTGAATGAAACAGTGCATTTCTTAAAAATGGCACCTCATATTCTTTTAAGTCCCGGTCTATTGAAGGTAGTGGGGGTTTTGCTGGATAGCCCAGGTGTTTAGCAGGTTCATATTACAAATTGACCTCAGTTTAAATGACCTGCAGCAGCAGTAGCAGCTCCGCCTGACCATGTGCACAAGTAGCTGTTCCAACAGACTTACTCTTGGCTCAGCTGTGGTACGCTAATAGTTGTGCACATGGCAGGTTGTAATCCTTGAGCTGCACAGGGGACCTCATATATTTCTGATCAGGTGCTGGTTAATTGCTGCTAATAAGGGCAAACTACTATGGAGCCAGCTGAATTGTTACTTTGAAAAGAGAGGACCTTGATTTCACTGTGACATGTAGGGACCCACCATGTGCAAGCAGGCAGCGTCCGACTTGGAGCTGGACAGCAACTAGCCTGAGACTGAGGAGGTGTTGAAAAGTCTTGGCAGCCACAGGCATCCTGGTTCCTCCTGAAATGTTATTTTTATGCATCCTGATCAGCTTAACTAGCAAATAGGTATGTGCCCAGCAGACTGACGTGGTGGATTACAGTGCTGGTCTGTTTCCTCCCATCTTCTTCTGTCAGCACTGGTGTTAGTTCAAATGGACATTTAGTTGTGCTGATTTTCCTCCTGGCCCAGTCTGGGTTTCTCCTGTTGTGCACATTGACTGAATTTAGGAATGATGACTGATTGCTTTCAAAAGGGAAGATTCCCTCATCTTTGAGGAGTGATTTACGTTTTCTTTCTCTTCTGTAAGATTTTTGCCTGTGGTGTACCTATTTCAGCTGTTCTAGACATGATTTTTCTCCCCTTTTTTAGAACAGGTAGCCAGGTCAGACTGCTAAACTTTGTTAGTCCTACTCTGTGTACACGTCTTAGGCCTACCAAGGGGTAATAATCCAATACTTGTCACTTTTTGTAAGGCTCTTGAAGTGCCTTGCAAACAGACACGTTGCACACAGTCCAGCTGTCAGCCTTCCAGCCACTGGGCGCTTGGCAGCGGAGAGAGTGGTTCTTACAACAGCAGTGTTTTAAATCATGAATTGCATCAGTTAAACACCTCTACAGCACCTGGCACATCACAGGAGAACTTAACAGCGGTACCACCAGCGTGAATCCAGGAAATACTTTTAGCTGAGGTGCAGCTTGTGGGAGGATGCGTTGGAAACTGGCATCACAAAGCTTGGAAGGTCTGTGCCATTGAGACTCGTGCTGCAAACGTCACGATTACCCTTTCTCTGCTAATCATGGTGTGGGAAAGTGCCCTCCCTTCCCCATGTGCCCACGCGCATGCCGAGTCACGCATAGCAGAAGCATGCTTGAGTGTGGGGGCTTGTGGTGGGGATGGTGTCTGATACGTCTGATCACTTAGGAGTGGGCTCCTGCATCTGCCCCACATGAAACATCTGAGCTCGACAGGGCTGTGTGTTGACTTGCAAACCCCGCCACACAGGGAGCTTAGTGCCATGAAATATCCAGAGATTAGTTAAAATAGTGGATTGTAGTTTTTTTTTTCCTAAGCATTTGCAGTATGTGCCAACATTTACGGTCACATTCTGTGAATTTCTAACCATGTTTAGTAATTTATGTGGTATCAAAACCATTGTATGTTTGGGTTTTTTTTTGGGGGGGTAATCCTTTCAGAAAACACAGTCAGCGTCTTTGAGAATTGTTCCTCACCAACTGTTTTTCATGATCGAAGACTATAAACCAATTTTCCCTTCTGTTTTGCAATGCAATAATTGATTTTCTATATTAGTTTAGTTCCACTCTGCTAATCTTTGTTTTTATGCATTATTTCCTTAAGCTAATTTAAAATTACTTTCAATTTTCAAGTGTTTTTTAAAATTTATTAGTGAAATATTGCATGTACTAGAAATTTCTGCACTTGCTAAGTTTGTTGGATTATACATGAGTTGAAGATATTTTTTTTTTTTTCCTTGCTGGATTTATTAATTCATAGTTAACTCCAGTAAACCTACTATGACCCAAATATATTAAGTAGAGAAAGATTTTGAAATGGTAATGTAAAGGTTGTGCAAGTTTTATTTTGGGCACATGTGGGAGAGGAGTCTTTTTAGAAGTTAATATAAATGTATATAATACTCGTGGCACTTGCTCGAAGGGAAATCCCATGCTCTGAGAACTTTTGAGCTTCTCTGAGCTCTGAAACGAAGACAAACCCATATGCTCATGGATCTGCCTGCACCATGTCCACTGCTTGGCTTTTGCTTTCTTTTGTCCTGGTAGGAGCACATGGACTAGGATGGTTGCTCAGAGGGTTCAGGCTCTGTATAGGATTAACATGCTCCACAGTACCAGGGACGTGAACTTAAATTAACTCCGGTGCGGTGGGATGCTTGAGGATATTTGCAGTAGAACTTCTAAAATTTCCGTAGAGACATTTAAGTCCTGCTCTCACTAAATTATCTGACAAATTAGATGCAAAGAGAAGGCTGCTAGATGGCAGCAATGACTCTTCCTCTCTGTAGCTCTTCTTTTCCTCTCCCCTTAAGAACAAGCTTCCTACTAATTTCTCAAGGCAGTTTTTGAAGACTGCTGCTTTCATAGCTTTCTCAAGTGAGTCTTGGAATCATACTTCTCCCCTTGCAATGTACTATTTTGTTTTCACCTCTCTTTGTAAGTGTAGAAATCTGAACTGGAAAATGCAACAATCGTTAACAAAAATTGGATCGAAGTGTGGTAGTGCTAACAATAGTTAGTTAATACAACTTCGATTTCAGGTAGTGGGGATGGGATGGAATTTTCCAAGGGTACTAGATATTTTGTATGGCCTCACATTAGCATTCTCACTTCAGGATCTTAAAAACTAAAACCATCAACATCACTGGAAAGTTTGGGCTGCAGTCCGTGTTACTGTTCTGAGTCCCATGGAGGTCAGTGAGGGTGAGAGCCTGTAACAGCCTTTTGCTGGCCAGGAAAGGCTAAGGAGTTACACAACATGACAGATACTGTGGAGGAAGAATAGACGTATCTTGAATTGACATCTAAGCAACAAATAAAACAAGCAAAAATTAGAGTGCGAGAGGAACATAAGTCTCTGAAGATATGGTTTATTCTACTTAAAACATTTTGTAGAGCACTGTTAACAAAAAAGTCAGCAATAGCAGTATCTCCCAAAGGTCTGCAGAATGAACCACTGCCTACGGTATGAAGCAGTAGGAGTTAATGTTCTCCACTTTTCTTCAGAAAAGAATTTTAGAGGATTAAGTCATAAAGCTATTTAATCATTTAGCAACATCTGATGTGAGCACATTGGTAGGTAAACAGCAACTGATGTGATAGTGAAATTTCAGCACTGCTTTGTATGATAAAATAATAATGATCTTACCTAACAAGTTGATATATAAAATATACACAGGGATTTCTTACCCCATAGCCACTTCCAGCCTAAAATCAGCAACAGCGTTTAATACATAGCAGGAAGGGTAACTTAAAAAAGAACCTAGACAGGGATTCACAGAGACAGCAAGGCTAATGCCTCTAGTCTTACAAAGCTGTCTGAGGATCTTTAATGACCTGAGGTTTCTATGTTATTGATTTTTACATCAAATCTGACAAACAGCAGAAATTTCTCTAGTTATCAGTGAGAGCATTGATAACACCTTAAAGGGAAGGAATATCCTTTGTGGATTAGCCAGCTTCAGTTCATGCAGGATTTGTGACATGTCTCCATGAATCAGTGAGGAAGGTGCTGGTACAGGGGTGGCAGCACTGCTGGGTATCTGTGTGCCTTTTCTGACCTCTGGCTGTGACGAGACTGACTTACTCCCAGCATGCAAATCTTGATATCTCCCGAGGGCCAGAAAAGGTATGGAGGTACATAGTGAGGAGGAGGGGAAATAGGGGGACTCACGGGGCGGGGATATGGTACAGTTCCTGTCTGGATTTCCTTTTCACTGAAACTCGAGTAGGAGATGGGAGGGATGGTGCACGTCCAGGTATCACCCCGAAGACAGCATGCATGCATGCATAAGGAAGGTGCAGGAACTTGGGAGGACTCCTAGTTTGGTGATGTATGAACATCTTCTGATTGCTTCATGTTCTTGAGTTCATGAGTTTCTGATTTCATGAGTCTTAAACTTCTAGATGAGGTCCTAGGTATTGCATATTGTGGATCAAGCATAGCAGGATTGACAGAAACTCTACATCCATCTATGGTTTGTTTTCAAATCCTATCTCCTTTAATAAAAATGTCAGGAACTTCATCTTCTTTTGCTTTTGATTTAGATGTGGGATTTGAGGTTGGAAGGTGGAAATCCTGCTGGTACCTGCTTTCATCTCTGTGGTGGTCTTCTGGCTTTTCCCTTAGTTGAAGACTGCTGCTGGGGAGGCAGGAATGGCAACAAATGTAGGAGAGGCTGAGAGGTTTGTCTGAAATGAAGCGTCCAGCCTGACCTCATGCTCTGGGCTCCTTCTGTAGTGCATGAAATCAGGGGCTAGTTCATCGGATCTGTTTCAGAACTGGGTGAATCATGCTGGTGACTAAAGTATTGTGGCAGGATTGCTGATGAATAGCAAATCTATATTCCACAAAATGCAGATATGCTGCCGCTAGCTTCAGTGGGATTTGTGTTCATATGCTTCTGAAGAATATTATCCTCAGTCTTCAATATCCCTGAGTGTATATTTTGTCCTGTGTTTCACTGTTTATGTTGTAGTGTATATAAATAATTGATAATTTAAATATGGATTATGTATTTCAGGAACAAACTATAGAAATGAGAAATATGTGATATACAGTGAAAACCAGCATGTAATTCTTTGATTGAGGCTAAATTCTGACATGTATATATATGGATGGATTTTCTGACCTTTGGCTACTGAACAATGCAAAATTTAGATCAGCTTAATTTTTTTGAGAGAAAATTTTGAAATAATTAGGAGGGATATTTTGCATGTTGATCATCTGCACTGCATTAGCGAACAGGCAGGAAGAAGAACATGATATATAGACCCTAACAGCTTTATCTTTTAACAAAAGGAATTTTGTTTCGTATCTTAAATTAGAATTTGAGCCAAGCAATTAGAGCATAATCCTTCATTTTCATTAAAAAGCCTCACTTACAATTTGCAAAAGTATTAAATCTGATTATTTAAAAAATAAATTGTAATGATAGATTCCATAAGCATCACAAAAGATTTTGCAGAATTGTCGGCATGGATAAAGTAGTATTGTTAGTGGTGATGTAACTTTGTCTCAAAATAGAATTTCTTACAATTAAGGCTGTTTACTAACATTCTGTAATGTCAGATCGTGTTCTCTCCTCTTGAATTACATGCATGGCTTGCCTACATAACCTTTAATTAATTTAATGCTTCTGCAGTCTGCATACAGGCTAGTACAAACTGAAGTTGAGAATGTACCTCAGTTGTAAATTCAGGTTTTGCTCTGCAATTATTTAAAATTGTAAAACATTAATTGCATAAAATTTGCATAAAGTTTATATAGAAAACAGGAACATTTTCTGTTCAAGAATGAATGGAAGTCTTCATTTTCAGTATCTTGATGACCTGAATGTTCACCCATTTGTTCCTCCATTCACAAATTATTTACCTGTATACAGGTTTTTGTTTCAAGTGGCTAACAACTGTCCTGGAGTTTAAGGAAGGATCCTGCCCACTACTAATCATAGGGTAGCATGCCATTTTCTCCGCAAGGCTGAAAGACACTGAAGATAAAAGTCTCATTTAGAGACATGAGGACAGTTTTGGAGAATCAGAATTGCATGAGAGATGCAGCAGCAAAATGTCTCTTCTGAGTGAGAGGTAATTTCTGAATATTTATTACTTTATCTGGAATAGTTTTTTAAAATATATCAGTATTATATTGGGAGAGGGGTAAATATATCAGTATTATACTGGGAGAGGAGGAGTGTTGTCCCAAATATGAATTACCAGCCAGGCAGCCCCTGGACAGTGGCACAGTACAGATGGCTGCTTTTTGTTTTAAGAAATACGGAACAAGATTTGGAGCACTGAATGCTGCCTGAAAATTCAAGCGCATCCTTCTTTGCAAGCTCACAGCTGGATTCAGCAGCAAGCTGCTGCTGCTCCTTGGCTCGTAAGGGGCCTGAGGATGGCTGAGTTGGGATCCTGCCTCTGTATCTGCTGGGGTTGTACTGCCCTACTATGTGATGATAAGAAACAGTAAAGATTGTCGCAACTTTATTAGCGTAATATCCCACCTGTTTGTACTAGATAAGCATATTTTCCTGTGATGCTCCTTGGGCATGTTCACACTTTGCTATACTTCAGTGTTTGTCCTGAACATAGGCAATGGGTCATTAATAGAATGTGTTCAGTGATACCCACTGCAGTATTTGCAATAATGGGATGATACAATTCAGCAGTATAACTGACCAGACTTTGCCCTTAAGAATCATTTGAGACCTTCAGTTTGCAGGTGTGGGGTTTTAAACTTCTGAACTGTTAGCATCAATGTAGCAAGCTGCTATTTCATCACTTACTATCCTATGGGAAACTGAAAATTAGAGATCCCATTAAGTATTTGCCACTGGATAAATGAAAAGGCAACTTTGATTCACATTTCTCCTGGTTTAGTTTGTTTCTCCAGCATAAGAGTTTCCTTCTGTCCCGAAGAACTGATGCCGTATGGGTCTTAACTCTGCTAGCGTACATGCGATTTCACTGTAAAAAATGCATTACATTGTTATTCTGCTTTGATTCACCAAATTCTCTGGATGTTAGTGTTAAGTGATAAAGGATGTTATTTTTATGTAACTAAAGGTTTTAATTAAATGATACTTCTTCTCTAGGGTATGTTGCAAACCCAGTATAATTTGATAGTAAGTAGAACTAAGAAAGAACTGTTTTTGGTTGGTATCTACCATTGCACTGCAATGTCAGTGCTCCAAAATCTTCATTTATGTGTCAGTTTGAACAAATACCCCTTAGGAAGATTTCTCATTTCTTTATTTCACCATAGTGAATTATTTAGCGGTAAGGTACGTTTTTGGGGTGTCAAAGACCGAGCTGCAAGACCTGTTTCAACTCAGGCAGAACAGAAATCTCAATCCGCAGTTGCCACCTCCCAGAAAAATGTCAGCAAGTTGGAACTGTTCTGTCTGTTCCTTGGGTTTCTTCCTGAAGATAAAGGTTTTAAGGTTTTCTCAGTGTATTTTGAAACTTTATTTTTCCACTGTGGAAGTGAACCTCTCGATTTCCATTTAGCTCTAATAACAGTCTTTGTCAAGTGGTTGTAAAAGCCTCCCTATGTTATTCTGTTATTATCACCTAACTGGACAGCTACAACAACTAATGATGTTGTCAAATATGCTAGCTCAAGGTTTTCTTCTATTCTGTGGGATCAAAGGCAACACGGTGCTTGGTGGATGCCAGGGCTTTTGACTCTCTTTTGAGTGGTGTGGGGGGGTAGGGGGCAGAAGGTTCTTTAAATTTTACAAATGTCACAGGAAAATATTCTGCAATTATGAAGTAACAGTAACTGTTAAAGGACTCATGTCTTCTATCTATCAGATCAGGTCTCTCTTTTATATTGTGACGTGTATTGGAATTGTTATTACATCTCAGGTCTGAGAAAGGCAAATGGTCTTTTCCTGCTGGACTTGCATGTGTGACTTGCCACCAATTCTGTTTTCACTAGAAGTGTCCTTGAGGTCAGGATAGCAAGTACTTTATTTGTGCATAGCAGGGAACAATAAACATTGTCATTGTTTCTTTATTCTTATAAAGTAATTACTTTTTAATAACAGTAATTACAGTTATTAGAAGTAAACCAAAGTAATTACTTTTTTTACATTGTTTTCCCTTTTATGTAAGCACACATTGAAATGCTAAGCACTTCTGCAGTGACTCTTCTTTATCCTGAAGTTATATTACACTGATTTTTAGTGGAATTCTCTTTTTTTTTTTTGGTACAGAATGCGTATTTCTTCAACCTAGTTTGCAGCAGATAGAGGGTAGCATCTACAGAAATAACTCTGCTCCCTCCTTGTTTTCATGGAATTCAGTTTCATGCTTTTTATTTGTTTTTAATTTTCTTCTGGGTAACACCACTTAGCTGTTCTTTTTGTTGAATACTGCTTTGTTTTTTAAGCACTTTTAAGGTAAATTTTATCATATTGCCTTGCTTCTTCCATTTAATTAGCAATACATCACATTTACATAATGAAAATGACTTCTTCCTAACATAGATGCAGGAAGAGTGTAGGTAGGCACATTTCATTATTTTCCCATGAGCAGAGGAGGGAAAAAAAAAAGTGTCTCCTGTACTGGAACTAGAATTATTGTGGAAATCTTTATTTTATCCAAGGAGGAAAAATTGGGTTAGATTTATTGTTTTCTCTGAGCTTGGTAAAAAATAGTGTTGCTAGTTAGTGTCAGCATTTCATCATTGGTTGAGTTACAAATGAAGCTTTTCTGGGAAATTTTCATTTTGTAGAAATACTTGGTTAGACCAACATTCATATTAGCTGATGGACACATTTCGTTATGTTACGGAGTATAATGAATGAAGAAATGGATAAACATATTAAGGTCCTTAATCAGTCAAATGTGACTGCTAGAATAATCATACCTGCCACCTTTTTGGAATTCTATTTGATATATTATTGCATATCTGTTTTATGGGAAACACAGTTATCTCTAGGTTAATTGCTGTCGTTAGTACAGTAATATCCTCTTCTGCTTTTTTGTGAAGTGCGGACAACTTATTATCCGTTCTGCCTCAGGTGCTGAGCGGAACATGTGCATGCTGCTTCTGCAGAAAGGAGTTGTCTATCACCAAACCCTAGTCACTTGTCTAATTCCAACAGGATCTCCTATTGCTATTTCCTTTCCAGACATTTAAAAGACCTTTAGTGCTTTTTCCCTTACTCTAAGCACTCCTGAGGTTGTCAGTTGTCATTTTCCTAATCAGTTGTTTACATGGCTTTCATTTCATTGTGGCTTTTATCCACAATTACATCCACTCATAACTTACCATATTAGTCTAGTTCTCCTTCAATCACGTGAGACATTTGTATTCAGCATACAAATTATTCAGCATAATTTGTATTCATAATGTTAAAGTCCATATTTTTCTCCTGTCCTTATTTTATTGGCAATTTTTTTCAGTTCGGAGCCCTCACCCATGACAGGTCAAGATCAGTGAGAGATATACAAAGGAGGGTATCTGGAAAGATACTACATTTTTAAAAAAGAATAGGATCTGAATAATATTTCGGTATGAAGAACTCTGAATTTAGGGGCCATACTTAGAAATTGATGCTATTTGATGACATCTTAGGATTGTTATATTTTGTATCTGCAGTTCTCTGAAAAAATCACACACAATTATCGTCAATGGTAGTGATGAGTAGCTTAGTTTGATTTCAGCTACATTTAATGTTAATAGTCAGATTTTCAAGAAGTAGATAGAGACTGAATAGATCTCCTGAGGGTAAAAGAATTATTCAGATTTTGGTTACAATCCAGAAGCTGACAAATATGATTAAAGCATAGTTTATTCCTATGTTGGAGTGTTAGTTCAGTGCTGACTGGAGGGCATGCTGATCTGCTGTATCCCTGTTACAGGCTCGCTGGTTTGTGTTGTACACTATAGGTTTTACGGGTGAACCATGCAGGTGTATTTCCCCTCATTCAATTAATCATTTTTTTTATTTTCTCTTCTATCTTTACTTGCATTGCATGTGGAAATATTGGGGTGATTTTAGTTGCCACATTGTTTCCTGTCTACAATTCATACTTTGCAGCTTGATGGGTTTTTATTGTCAACTCGGTGCTATAGAGGATAAGAATTACTCTACTGAGGATCTTAATTTTTGTGCGTGTTTTTCTTAAAAGATGCTCAGTAGTCTTGGTTTAGTACAAGCAATAAAAAATGTGAATAGCTAAAATTAATAAAGGTTTACAAAAATAAAGTGAAAGTATCTTATTTAGACTTCTTACCTTTGGCAACATTTATTTGACAAGTAGCACAGGAGGCAGCTAGCTGAAATGCTGTCTCGTTAAGGCATTTTACATTACTTCTATCATTCTTTTTCTAATCCTCTCCAGCTCTTCTGTTGGAGATGGTTTTTGTGTTTCTCTGACCTTTTTGCTGATACCTTCCGTACCCTATTGCCTGGACGTACAACTCTATAATAACCTGTGCTAAAGGTAATGGTGAAAATTGTGTCTGACTCATGCCGGAAGTAATTCATACCACTAGAACAGGGAAAAAGAAGAAAAGGCGACCTTGTGAGTTTGGTCTGAATTCTGTGCCAGTGTTTCACCCTGTGCTTGAATCTCCCCATGCATTTCTTGGATTGCTGTACTACAATTGGATTTAGATACATTCAATGACTGGGGTGAGCTCATTAAAGTGTACTGTGTGATATATGTTTGGTTTCCCGCCTTTTATAAATGTATATATAATATAGGCATCCACTCATACACATTCCCTTTTTTCCCCTTTTTGAAAATAGGTGGCATTATGTGGAATTAAAGGAAACTACCCCTTGTCATTAAATAATCAAGGCAGTGAGAGCTCAGCAGAGCTCTTGGTAACACCGGCACAGACTTGCGTTATCCTGCCAGCATAGCGTCACGTTCCTCCTCATCCTCTGAAGGGTTCTGTGAGTAGATGGTGGCTGGACCTTACATGGGTATGAATTGTGCGAAGGCAGTCAGGAATTTCTTCTCCCTCCCCGTCACATGGCACCCCCAAGGGGAATTGCAGCTTCTGAGCTAAGGAAATGTATGGCACTACTGCCAGGATACCCTTTGGTAGGGTTACCGAAAGACGCAGAGAAGGACAGGGAGAAGACAGGATCATGTCTTTGTCCCACAGGGTACATAAAAGGGGTCGCCAGGGTAGCCAGCCTTGTGGGATACAGAACAAGGGTTATTTTGCGCCTTGTACATACAGAGCTGTTTTATCTGGGTTAGTTTTTGAAATGTGATGTTAACCACCACATGCCAATTCATACCTTTAAAATGCCAATTGACATCGTTAAAAGGCTTGGACAGTTTGAGCATGAGTTTAGGGGGAGTTGGCGTGTCTTAGCGTCACACCTTTTAAATACAAGCCTACAGAAGGTCTGAAGCAGAAAGTCTTCTCAGTGCCCGAGCACCCCCTTGTTATTGCAATAATATGGCTAAGTGCCATGCTGTAGCATTTGGCAAGTGACTGCAAACATAAGCAAAGCAGTTGAGTCAGAGTATGGCATTTTGAAACAGGGCCCTAAAGAGCTAAAGACACAAATATTTACTGCTTGAGCTTAAATCTGTTGTCTGGAAGGAAGAGAAGACTCTTGGGTTTTTATGTTGGGAAGGGAAAAGCTAGAGTCCTAGCAAGCGTTGTCACAGATGGGTCTTGTTTGCAAGCCTGGAATCAGTTTTACTTCCTCTGTTTCAGCGTATACTGGCTACTATTTTCATGCTTTGTTGCAGTTGCCAAACACAAAGATGTTATCTGTACAACTCCCCAGGTTATTATGGCTAGGAAAAGACAGTGCTCTGTAGAGTTCACCTACTGCTGGTAGGTCATGACATTAATAAGGAGAGCAGTTAAATGCTGTTTAAATATTGGAAAATAAATATATGTTGAAGAGGTTGAGAATTGAAGCATAAGAGTTCAACTTGTGGACTTTTTTAAGAGAAACGTATTAAACGTGGGACTGCAGTACCGAAGACGCAATCCAGCAGAATGCCATAAAATCCAGTGTGACAAAAGCAACGGTAGCTTTGTAATGCAAATGTTAAAATGGAGGGTGCCACAGTTGTTTCTTCATTCTGCTTAATCACTGATGCCAGCCAGAGATATTTTTGTGTCTGGGGAGGCAAAAACTCAGGCCTGGGAAGGGGGCAGTCAGTGTTACAGAAGCTGCTGCCTCTTCTGAGGCTGTCTGTGAGTATGGGGGCTCCATTCAAACAAAATAGCGATTAATTCCTGAAAGCATGAAAGGATTATTGTTAGTAGTTTAAAAATGTGAGGGGATATAAAGCACTATGACAACTATTAGTTTGTTTTGACAAATGTGATTATATGTGCTTAAATCACAGCTTTGTGGAACCTTCTTTTGCTTTTGAATTCCTCTGTACACAAAAGGTGTAGGGAGCAGTGGAAGTAATATGAAAATGTGAATTATCTAAGCCTATCCATAAAGTTGAACACACGTTTAAGACTCCTCCAATTCAGAAAGCACTTGAGCTTGTGATTAAATCTTAATGGTGTTAATGGAACTAAAGTGTATTCTTCAGTGAAAAACACAGAGCTTCTTTTATGAACTTAGACTTTAGCTACACAAGAGGAAATGGAAAGAACCCATTCTGATATTTTACTACTCTTATGCTCCTACAAAAATACTATTTTCTAGTTTCATGTGTGGTATTTTACTTGTACAGAGCTTAAAGAGAAAGATTGTTTTAAATATATTAGAATCATAGAATCGTAGAATACCAAGTTGGAAGGGACCTCAAGGATCATCAAGGTCCAACCTTTCGTGGCAAAAGCACGGTCTAGGCACCGTGGC
>NW_009233570.1:0-9959 GCF_000690835.1 Fulmarus glacialis | reverse complement strand
TATAGCCATCCATTGCAGCACTCCAGTCACGGGAGTCATCCCACCATGTTTTTTTTTTTTCATTGCATCAAGTACAGATTTTGCAGCCATGGGTTGAATCAGATCAGTTTGCAGAAACAAGAAAAGAAACTTGTTGTCTTTGAGATGAGCAAGGTGATCTCCTGCCAGTGAGACTGCACCATATTCAATGCAGAGAGCCTGATGAGGACAAGGCTGCCCTTCTCATCAGCACATCATAAATCAGAGGGGGTATGATGTGAAGTCACACCCTTGTATATCCAAGGAGGGAATGGAAATTATGTGTCCCGGTTACCACATCTCTTTCATCCCTGTGAAAGTAGCAACGTAAATCCCAGGTACAAATATTAACATCAACAACCAATAAACAGAAGGCTGGCAACGTAAGCTGCAGAAGTTACTTGGTGAGTAGTTATGAACCACAGAGCCAGTGCTCGAAATTGAAATCAGTTTGTGAAACGTTTGGAAGCCAGCAAAAAAAAACAAACCCAGGAAGCATTACTTTGGAATGCAATGCATTAACTATGGTCATCCATCTGTTTTCAACTATAAACTCCTTAAGACATCTAATATGTCTTGTCCTATTTACAACAGAGCAGTAATCATTCTATTAGTTTTCAACAATTCCGAAATGATCAGCATGAAATTAAAGCAATGAGTAAACTAGACTGGAATAACAATTGTAATCACAAAGAAATAAAAAAAGAAATAATTGCAGGTAAATTGTCAGGGCGTAGCTCAGAAACAAGCATGGATCTGCCATGTAAAATGCCAACATGTTTTAAAAGGGAGGAGCCATAACACACACTATGAAGTTGAAATGATGAAAAAGATGAAATAAATTCCCTATTTTATTGCACAGTAATATTTAACTGCTGAGGAATAGCAACAATCATGCAGTATGCCAAAGACACTAAAGTTGTAGGAACTGGAGACCTTGATTCGGCAGGGGCCACGGTGAGTAGGGATACCTTTATGCATATACTTACCGATAAACATATTCTGAAGGGTTTTTTTGTTAAACTGCAGTCAGTAACCAAAACCTATATTCAGCAGGCTGCCACTCTGAGCTACAGCACACCACACAAATACACTAATAAAGACCATGACTTATAATAAAAAATATTAAATAACCTGTTTTGGGTCACAGAAATAATGGTTATAACAAATCCATATTATTGATGATAAATTCCTTTATCATTCATCTATAAATTGAAATACAGAATTATGCGTCCAGTGCATTTCAGATAAGATGCATTAAAAGTGAATTGCTACATCTGTTTTATGAGTGACTTGCATGCAATATATGCAGTTAAATATTTTTTCTTTTATTAAAAAAATCTTTCTAGAAATGCCTTTTTCTTTTCAGACTGATTTTTCTAACAGTTCATTATTGCCATATCAGGACAATCTGGAAATTCCTATATAAGTACAGAGGCACCTAACAATAGACACCCATATGTACCTGTTAAATTCCACATGATTATCTAGTCTGTGACTTGCATTAATTCACTTTGCATTGATCATTGTTGATTTGCTCTGGAAGATTTCCAGCTGCCCAAAGTTAGAGCGCTGAAGAAGGCAAAGATACTTTATCCACTTCTCTTCCAAAAAAATGTGAGCAAAAAGCAAGTCTGGTGACAAGCATTCATGAATAATTCAATTTTACTGCCTTGGCTGAAATTCAGACGATTTTGAATGGGTGGTCTGCCTGCATCCCACAGAATGATGATACTACATCATAAGGAAAGTATTCACAGGACATAGTAAGGTATGAAGAGCATGTCGGTATAGCTGTGATTGCATCAACTACATCAGATTATCACTGACAGATCTTTCCTGTGTCTGTTTTTTTCGTGTCTTTCCTTCACGAAAAGGAGTTGGCTGTGAATACCACTACTGCTAGAACCACTATGGCAATATGCAAAGTCTGTAGACTATATACAAAATGCTCCGAGGGTAAACCCAATGCATTGCATTTTGACTAGTGATAGGTACCTGAGAGGCCTCAAATTCTCAATTTTACCTCAAACGTTTTCCAGTTTCTGGGTGCTCTGTGAAGATGATCAGGCTGTGGATGAAAGTTATAGAGTTGGCTGGTGGGAGGTAGCCCTCTTCAATTGTGAATTTTACTTCGTACTGTGTAAAGGAACAGTGGCCTAAAAATAATTTAGTCCACCTCTGTTCACAAGCAAAGAACAAAGATATTAGAACTGAAATTTTGGCCATAGGCTCAGTAAGCCGCCTAAGACAAAAACCAAATGAATTGCAACACTTGGATCACAAATGGACTGTAAGTGATGAGCAAGATGCTTGACTCAACTCAGGGGAGAAAGTGAGGAATGGAGAAGTTCAGGGGGTAAAAAAGATTTCAGTTATAGCCCTACTACGTGAGAGTAGACCTCTGCTAGAGGAAAGGAGAAGAAAATCTGGACTTTGTTGGTGCCAAATTTAGAGTCCTTCAACCCAGCACGAGTGTCATCAAAGCAGTGGTTCTGCCTCACCCTTTTGCTCATTTCAGCACAGCATTGCACTTGCCTCCTTTAACACTCCCTTTACTCAGATATTTACAGCAAGTAATCAAACATTCCCAGCATTTGGCTGGATGGAGTATTCTGCCTTTCTGAGGATGTCTCTGACAGTCATTGGCACTTCCTTCCAAAAGTGTCTGGAACAAGCATTTGGCTAAACATCAGACTTGATGTCTGTCATCATTAAGACAGTGCGGTGGGAGCTGGTTTAACCGCTTTTCTTGACTCCCATGCTTTCACACAGTGTTTACAGCTGACCTCTACCAGACACATGGTCCTGTTACTTGCAAAACACAGACGGATTCACTTCATCTTCTAAAGTGTAAACAGTTATTTGGAAGGTAAAAAATGAACAGCAGTGGCAGGAGAAAACAGCTACGTTTGTGTGACTTGGTACAGAAATGTCATTTGTAGCAATAACATTCGTTCTAACAGAACATATGGAGAATGAAGATAGTATCTTTGCATTGCACCAACATTAATAACAACTTTGGTAGCTTATAATTACACAGTGAAATATTGAACCAGAATGAGTTCTTCTGAGTCACCCATATAAAAGTTAGTCAGCAATACTCAGCAGAGCTGGCTGGAGCAGAAATAGGTGTGGGAAGGGAGCAAGATGAAGCTATAACAGTGAAAACATCTGACAAATCCATCACTCAAGCATTCATCCCTTCTTTTTTCTAACATGATAGGAAATGTAGGATGCTCTGAAGGCTCAGCTGGCCGTGAGTTAACATTTACAGGCACTGTTGGAGCTCACAGTCAAGCCTCACCATGACATACCAACTCTGCATAAACATCAGGAGTATCACATGGACTGATTCTCCAGAGCCTTTCCCTATACAAGGTAGGAATGCAGGCTGGTTAGACCACAGTACTATCAGCTGGAGAGTTTATTGGAGATAAGTAGGAGCTGTATACCCAGTTTGCATTTGCTTCATTGCCCATGAGGTGCCTGGCACCTAACCACCCTTAATATCTTTGACCATTCTTTTCTAGATAAATTGTTTGAAAAGTTGCCACAGTCGTTGTTGAGATACTTCCCCTGAAGGAAAGTCAATTGTAGAGTAAGTTTTCTAAGCTGTTCTCTTAGTACACTTATACAAGCTTTTTGCCAGTGCTTCATTAGAGGCAACAGCTGCAGATCAAGTTTTAAAGCATCACGAATACAACACTGGTTCAAGTCTCACCCAGAGATCTGGAGAAGTTAAGCTAAACATTCTAGCTCCAATTATTTCATTTTTTATTCAAGAGCCAGTCCTCGCCCCCATGCCCCCAAGGAGACCAAATAGGCTGATCTACAACATTTAATTCCTCAAGTACAAATGTAAGTGTCCCAGAGCTCTTTTCTCTGGAGAGACAGCTGTTGTGATCAAGTTGTTTCCTTTCCCAACCCTACCTGTGGGAACTGCTCTACAGTCTGGGATTATCAAGTGCCATTGGTATTGAGACCTGATCCAAGATACCACTGGTCTGGTTGTGTGAGCTGTTTCTCCTGCACTACTGACACCTTACTCTGCTAACCCATCTCTCCCAGGAGCATCACCAGCTGCAGATCCACAGAGCCAAGGCAGGTCGCAGGTCAAGCCAGGAAGTCAGTCCATGGGTTGAGGTCCAGATCAAGGGTAGTTATAGCAGTAGCTGTAGACTAGCACTTCTCCAACATAGTTCAGGTGCCTCAGGGCTGAGCTTAAATAGAACCCATGGGTGTGGTGGAGGCCCCAGGTGAGGCTGGTCAGGGTCATTAAGGCCTATTACTGCCCTCAGGGCCCTGACAGAAATCCTCTCAAGTGCAGTAAAACCATAAAAGCTTTTCAGACCTTTCTGTCTTCCTCCAACCAGAGCACTGCTCGCTTTTGGGCACAGGGAGAGGACATGACTTCTCTTTTAGGCTTCTGCTGAGGAGTATTCATGCTTCTGTCTATCCTAGCATCCGTAGATCTGTGCACAGCTGTGTTCATATGTTTTAGAAATGATTGCTACTGCTTAGCAATAGAGTAGTAACCATCACAAAGAGAGGGTGAAATTGAAAACATTCCCTATGTGCTGACATGTAATTCCAAATTAACTAGCTCTAAGGCACCTTTCCTTTTCCCTTGAAGTGCTGCAACTGGTTGCTGCTGGACATGGAGTATAGGAACAGCTGGACCACGCTCATGGTGCCCAGTAGACACATACTCCGGTTCTAGCACAGTTCTCTATTGGGTGAGGAGCATCAGTCCCCTTTCCTTGTGGGCTGGTACTCTGTTTCAGATCTAGACCTACCTCTGTTACCAGGACTACTCAGAGAGTACAGCACCATTCAAAACATGAATGAAGCATTTGTACTTAGAGCATGAATCACTGTGTCCCCTCTCACAGCTACCTTCCTAATGTCCTTGGTACGTCCCTGCGGGAATGCCTTGATGATCCCCTTCATCTGCTCTAACTCCAGGCTGGCCCTGGACGCAGTAGTTCCCCTCGCCTGTGAATCTCTTTGTACCTAACAAAGCTCACTTTTGGCCAGAAATCCTTCTCACCACAAAACTGCTGGTACTGTCACCAGTGGGAAAACAGGACTGCAGGTGAAGGACCACACAGTGCCGCAGCGTGGATTTACATCCCTCTGAGCTGAATGTGCCACCAACCCCTAATCTACCTTCCCGACCACTGTGAAAGGGGAAGAAGAGCTTAATTCTAGCGCTGAGATTCACCAGGGGGGCTTGTTTCTCCCCACGCTCATCTACTTAAGCCGAGACCCATGCCCTGCTGCTGTACTGCAGAGATGGGCTGTAGCCTCCTCATTCTGCTCCCCTCCCCGCCCCGTCGTGCCTCTACAGAGGACAGAATGAAATTATGCCCGAAAGGCAGTGGTGGTGGTAGGAGGAACTAATGCCATTAATTAATTACAATTAATGTGCAAATTATTGGCTAAAGACTTTTTAAGATAAGAGTGTGTTGTCTCTTCCTCATCTCAATTTTCTGCTTTTTCTGTAGCAGGAGAGGAGAAAATGTGCAGTTTTTTGTCATCGTCCTGTTCCTTTAAAAATCTGTTTTCTGCACCTTTTAAGTTTTTCTCCCCTTATTTCTTTCCTTTGCTTAGCAGTGTGCTAAGACTGGGAAAGGATATATGGAGACAAAAAGGATATGAAAAAGGGAATACTAGATGGAAGACAAAAGAACATTTTGTATGAAAATGTTTGCAAACTGTGTCTGACACAAAATTATTTCCTTTCAAAACCTGTAGACTGACAGTGACTTTAAAATTAGCCAATTTTTTTCATTTTGAAATTTTCTACCAATTTTGTTATCAATGTTTCCAGGGACACATTTGTGTAATAATGACTTCTCAGATGACAAAATCTTGCAAGGGGCAGCCTAGCCTGAAGCAGAACACTTCCAGGAGCACAACCCAGCAAGGTAGATAATGTCTTCATTGGGCTCGGGTTCTTATGTTCCCAGCTGTCACTTTTAATACATATGTTTCAGATCAAGACTTACAGGGTGTGAAATACAGGAATAATAAAGGAGGAGAAAACATCATTGGGTACTTTTGAATATAATCAATACACATGAAATATTGCATTGCGACAAGCAGTGAAGGGATAAAATGAAGGCAGTTATAATTTTTTAATAAACTGGTATTAGGGTACATGAAAGCAGTATGAGTTACATTATCATGCAGAGTTAAACCGTGAATCCCAAATATATATTTCTTCTCCTTGCATCACGGTATCTTCAAAGAGTGTCTGACACATGAAGCTTGTTTAAAAGGGCCAGAGCCTCAAGCAGCATAAATAGAGTTGCCTCCTTGCAATTAATGGAGCTGTGTCAGATTTTACCACAGAATATATGAGCTTGATTTTTTATGAGGTAATAAACCAGGAAATGACATTTAAAATGAGAGTAAGTCCAAACAAACAAAAATATGCCTGTGTCTCTTGTTCTGATGTATTAAGACGTGCTCATAAAATTGGATTTCTTTTTTTAAACCACAGTGTTTCCTTCTGGTTTTGATACTGGAAGTGTTAAGACATTCATGGCCTGAATCCCCACTGTCTCTCCAGAGATCCTGGCAGTAGTGGAGCTGCCTGAAGTGAAGACTGAACTGCAGCTTGTTTTCCAGCTGCCAACAGAGACAAGAGGGCATCAGGAATCCCGTGTCTCTGTGTCTTTTCTGCTCCCTGCCTGGATACCGGAGAGCCTGTACCGCATGCGAGTTTCCTCTGATGCCCTGAAAACTTGTGTTATAGAATTCAAAAATATTGCCACTGTTGTCAAGAAAGGAAATCAAGTACCCGTGTGCCCGATGCAAAAATAATCAGAAAAAGCTATATAGAAGTGGAAGAAAACTGAATAGCGGTTGAGGAGGCCCTACAGCAGGGAAGGTGAAAAGGTTATTTTTACTGTGCTGTTAAACTTTGATGCATATGCATTTGCAACAGCAGCAGGCAGAGGCCCTCAGGACTGAATAAGCTGAAATTTTCTGTCTGCAGCAATATCGTGTTATAATATTCCTACCTGATGAAGAGCTACATTGTGGTTCAGGAGATTCAAGCCTTCTGAAGAGACACGAATTAAAGTTCCTGTGGTTTGTGCTCCCTAAAGGTTCCTCAGGACACTTACTAAGAAGGCAGATGTGAACCAAACCATTGTGGCCACTATCGCTTTGCACTGAATCTCCCCCTGTACCTAAACTTTATTGTTGAAGAAGTATCTGATGACATTAATTAAAGTCACATTACTGCTAAATATATGTCATAGTCCTGCTGCTTTTCAGTAGAGGGTAAGGGATTGGACACACGGCTCTGCACAGACACACTTTTGCCTTTATTTGTAGCCCAACTGACTTATCCCAGTTGACATAGGACTACCCATGTGTCTGAGCACTATGGTCAGTTGTGACAATTCTGCCTTCTACATGCTTCAGGATCTTTCAGAATGAAAGATGTTAAATGGTCTAAGATATAGCATAAATTTGCCCCTAAATTATTATGGGTTCCTGAGCAGGGAGTCTTCCAGGGATAAAGGAATGAAAACTGGACTCTGCTGAGCTTTGCAAATGAACAAGAAGCCATCAAAAGACTAGGCAAGTCCAAGCTAATTTGCAGAGGAACTGCAGAGTAAGCTTGCCTGACACTGGCATCACTATTGGAAGGGCGATTGTTTGAACATCTGAAATTTTATGTGAGTGGAAGGAGAAGCCTGAGACCTTTTAACATGGATTATTGCCATTCATACGGAATTGCATAATACGCTTTGGAATGAAAGCTAATTGAAGCTAAAGGGAGCAGCAGAGCTAGTAAACAAAAGTATTCAACTTCTTACCAAAAGGATTGCCCATTTTTTTGTCTCACTAGAGTCCTAATTCAAAGTTTTGTTTAATTCCAATTGCTATTTTTAAACCAAATTTCAGACAACAGTTTAACAGTCATTGAAATGTTAAGTGTATTGTTTGTGTAGGCGAAAGCCATGAGAAGTACCAAATGAATTCCTACTGGTGATGAAAGCAACTCAAATGCAAAGCAGCCAAAGATACTTGGCTGTGACAAAAACGGATGCATATGATTAGACAACTCTGGATTAGATCTGTTTTTCCCAGCTGAAGGTATGCAGTCAAGGACTCCCCTCTCCTTTTTGCCACAGCAGCTCAGTACTGATCCAACAGATTTGATTTCTCTTGTGTGGCATTTGCCAGGTTTGGCTGCAACTTCTTAGCTACTGCCCTGGGTCCCAAAGATTTTGAGGGAAGGTCTCATTCAAGATCTAGGTCTGCTCATCTTCCGCTATCAGGTGTGATTCTGGTGCATTCAATCAGTATACTCAAGTCTGACATCCCTAATTTTGTTCTATGGTCCTGACTTCGTGGTTCTGTCCTAAACAACACATTTTTCCTACCTAGTACTTTGAGGAACTATGATCTCCCTTATCTTAGTTGTGGAGATCTAAGCTTCTCAGCTGGTTCTCCTTCTGGGGAAAGTTAGTGAAACAGTGGATGCGCACGCCTGTCCTTTCAGGAAAAGTGAAAGGATTACTGAAAGTGAGAAAAGGGAAGGAGGGTATATACCTGAAAAAGACATCATGGTTCAATGGTGAGGTATGCTGAGTTTTTTCTCAGATTTTGTACTGTCTATATTTGATCAAAACAGGCACAACCACACTTAAATGTAAAAATAGGGCACTGAAGTAAGAAAGTCAGTCTTTGGTCCAGACTGAAGTGTTTTGGCAAACTAGGAAAAAGCAAATGAATGAGAAAAGCAGTGAAGAGGAGGTATGGTTTTACTCCTAGGAACATTAAACATACTTGAAAAAGGATGTTGGAAAGATCGGGTCACAGAGCTCAAACCATTTACTAAACAAACTCAGCAAACGCACTGCTGAAGGTACCTCTCCACTGAAATGCCTAATAGGGTTGTAATGGGAATAAAGATGATTTCTGGGGAAAGATGGATAATCTATTCATGGGTTCAGAAATGCTTTCTGTCCAGAAGTGAAAATATTAAAACAAAGACTTAGGAAGTGAGAGTCATTATAGACTATAAAAGACCCACAGGAATGTTAAATTCTTTCTGGATTTTCCTTAAGTCCCAGACAAGGGTCTGGATCCTGTGTATGCTTTTAAATATGGTCAATCTTATTGATCCTGTTCTTACTCAATACCAAACTGAAAGGAACAGAAAGTTGAGCATAGATGTGTGGAACAGTTTGGCTCTTGCCATGGCTTCTTTTGTCACTTTATATGATGGGTTAGAGGGTTCAGGAATAATTGAGATCCCAGATAATCATCAGGTGGGCTTCTTCTTCCAGTCCTAGGAAGACCATCACCTCACTCTGACATAGGATAAATCTTTGACATCAGTCTGTGCCTCTGCCTGTATTCTCCTTTTCTGGAAGCAGTATTGAATAAATCCGGGATTGTCTTAGCTGTATTTCTCTTAGGATAACTGACCTGCACAAGCTATTACAACGTAAACATAAGAAAAGCAAGTGTTAGTGCTGAAGACAAAAATATTAGCTATTGTCATTACAATTTTACAGAGGTACATTCTGCAACAGCCTAAACCCGTCTTTGATCTCATAACGTGTAAGGTTCAAGCTCGTGCCAGCCTATCCAGTTAACAGGGGTCTGCCTCTGTCAACAGGGCTATCTGTCCTGGTTTCAGCTGGGATAGAGTTAATTTTCTTCCTAGTAGCTGGTATAGTGCTGTGTTTTGGATTTAGGATGAGAATAATGTTGATAACACACTGATGTTTTAGTTGTTGCTAAGTAGTGCTTACGCTAATCAAGGACTTTTCAGCTTTCCATGCTTGGCCAGGTGCACAAGAAGCTGGGAGGGAGCACAGCCAGGACAGCTGACCCAAACTGGCCAAATGGGTATTCCATGCCATGTGACGCCACGCTTAGTATATAAACTGGGGGGAGTTGGC
>NW_009233569.1:0-5828 GCF_000690835.1 Fulmarus glacialis | reverse complement strand
CGCGGGGTGTCCCTCCTCGCTCCCCCGCGGGGGATTTGTAAGCAATGCCACTGGAGGAAAGCAGTATGCAAAAAGCACGTTTGATAAGGACTCCCTTATTTTCCAATACACAAAACCACTCATGGGGAGGGGGAACGGTTCCTTGAGATGAGGTCCCGACAACACTCTGCTCTGATCCAGAGGATGGCTCGTTTGAAAAAATTATACAAGACTGTCACCATAACTGCAGAAGGGTTAGTAAACGACAAAGCAAGGCAGGTGACAATTGCTGAAAACGCTACTAAGGCGCCCTAACACCAGCTGGCAGGAGGCGCTGTGACTCGGTTTTAATTTTTTTATTCCTGACAACCTCCGACGACTAAGAGCCCTGTCCCAATGGATAACAGGGCACTTTTCCATTCTGGTAAACGACCGTGTTACACCATCTCTTTCATAAATACATCCAGCTCTAGATTAAATTGAAATAAGCTTTTCCTGTCATCGCTCCTTTTTCTGGGTCAGAGATTCCTTCTATTTCCTAATCTCCTCCCTCGATTTCTTCCTCCCTGGTTTATGCTCATTTGCTCTTGTGCGGGTGTGGGTTCCCATGAAAGATCTTTACCTCCACGGGATTTTCCCTTAGGTTTATACGCAGTTGCTACATTCCTTCCCAGCTCGCATTGTGCCCGGGCAAGCAAAGCAAGCTCAGGTTTAGACTCCCTGTTCCTTTATCACCTAAATCACCTTTCCTTGCCCTTCTCCCCATATGAGTTGATCTGTTGGGACAACCAGAACTGTTACTGTACACAGTCGTCCAGAAGAGTCCCCACAGCAACTTGGAGAATGCCATCAGCATTTGCCTTTCTGCCAAAAACCCTCACTTCGTACTGCGAAGGTTATATTTACCCTTTTCATGGCCATGTTCCTCCAGTGGCTCATGACCACTTTGTCATTAACTAGTGCCCCAAGGTCTTTTTCCTCCTCTATCTGGCAAGGATTACTGAGACCACAGCCATAGCACACGTTCTTACCATACGTCCCAAACACGTGACCTCTTAATACTGGATTTCATTCCTTCTTTGCCACTCTGGTACTCATAGTCCTGCGCTTCCTCATGATGATTTTTCAAGCCTATGCAGTGCTGGGATGCCCTTTCTGCTCTGTGGCTTTGTCAGATGTTGTTAGCAGACTCTTTCTTCTGTTCTAAAACTGTTCATGAAAATTTTCCGCTGAGTCCATAAGAGCAAAGAGATGACTATCCTGGGCCATGGCATAGGTCCATCCAGTTCCCTCACCCGCCTGTGCCAGTGGTAAGAGCTCGGGGACTTCTTTTGCTAGAGATTGTTTTTGTGTGTCTACGAGCTCTTGACATATTTCTCTCTTCTGTGAATTTGTCTAACGGCCTTTAGAACTCAAGCAGCAAGTTGTTTTATTAAAATTATTAGATACTATTTAGTAGAGCTGAGTTTTAAATAAATGATTCCTGTCTTGGAAACAGATGCAAGACTTACAGATGCAGGTAAAACCAGAGGCCTAAAAGCATCTTAGGGGTCCACGTTCCCCAAGGATCTCTCCTCAGCTACCGTCTAACCCTGCAAGTTTCTCTTCTGAGGAGACATCCTACACAGCTGGTGTTCTGTCGAATAGTCTTGGCTGCAGTACAATGTCAAAACTATCCTGATGATTTTTAGCTAGGAAGAGCTGACTTGCCAGGGTTGTTCAGTTCCAGGAGAGGATTTCCAGTGGAGATCCCCCAATCCCCACTTCTAAGTGCACTTAGGTTTTTCTCCAGCCCAGTGTTAGATGTCTTACAACACTTGTTGGCTCCTTGCTGAGCCCGCTGGCTCACTCTTGATTCTTTGTTGATCACCCGCCTCTCACCATACCAGGAGCCTTGGGGCTGGGTGCCCAGCACCTACAATTTAGGCATTGCAAAACCACATCTCTGCATCCCTTTAGCCCTGAGGCTTTTATCTTTGTGGCGAATTATTAACCAAGTCAGGGACATGAAAAACATCTACACAAGGAGATGCTGCATTTTCTTTGGAAGTTGTCCACACATGAATAGTACTGTTTTACCTAGCCTGGTAGCTCTTCTCCTATGGTCACCTTCCAGTAGGCATGGGAGAACATTGTTCATTCCACTCTATGAGAAATTTCTCATAATGAGGATTGTTACCATGTTTCCTCTCAATGACCTCTTCCTGAGCCTAAGCAAATCCATTTCCCTTCAGTGTGCGCTTTTTAAACATCTTAACATTTTTGCTGTTCTCTGCTAATTTCCTGTAGCTTTTCTTCAAGTGTAATGTCCAAAACCAGACACTGTGCTTAGGCTAAGCCTCACCAGTGCCAACTAGAGCAGAATAATTACCTCAGTGTTTTACCCAAAACACTGCTGCTAATATATCCCCAAATTATATTTGGTTTTCTGCATAGGTTTTATCCCGCTTTACCTGGTTTACATGATTCACTACAGCCAGTCGATCCATTTCTGCACTATTGCTGCCTTATCAGTTATTCCTCATTTCGTAAATGGTGCATTTGATCTGTCTTTTGTCCCAAGACTGCATTTTATACTTGTCTTTATTACAGTGCAGCTTATTGATTTCAGGCGAGCTCTCCAATCTGTGAAGATCAATGTGAGTCCCGATCCTGTTCTCCAAATCAACCTCTCAGGAGTTGAATTAAGTACTCTCTTTTCCAGTAGCCAATTTATTGTTGAAAACGTTGGGGCCACAACAGAAGCCTGCAGGACCCCACTTGGCACATCCAGCTTTGACAGTGAACACGGATGTGTGCTTTGGTATGATTCAAACATTATGTGCTCATTCTAACCCGATTTCATCTAGATCTCATTACATGGTTTTGTTTATAAGAAGAGTAAGGCTTTTGACATTAACAAAGTCGACATGTATCACATCTAACTCTTTATACACTTGGCTAGTTAGTCCTTCAAATAAGGACACTGAATTAATTTGAAGTGATATGTTCTTGATTAATCCATGTTGATATGTTCTACTGCATTCTTATCACTTATGTGCTTACAAATTGATTAATAATTGACTCTCATTATCATGGTTACGCTGATGGATTTATACTTCCCAGGATCCTCTCCTTTGCTCTTTTTTGGGCTTGTAAACACATGCCTCTGGCATCAATGTCCTCAAGCAAGTCAAAAGCTGCACACTAATTAGGAGAGGGATTCAGTTCCTTACACACAGGAGTATGACATGCATGGTCTAGTATCATGTTAAATACTATATAGTATCGAAGACATTTCTTGGGGCTTGCAGATATGACACAGGACCCGCAGGAGACCTGCACTTTTCTGGAAGCTCAGCTGGAGCTTCCATGCAGGCTAACCATGTGGGATACCCGAGAGCATCTAGAATGGGATAGGGCATCTATATCTATGTTATAGTAACTGCATCCCTAAGTAAAAGGTGTTCATTAGTAGTCAAGGGGAAAAGAAGGCTGTTACAAACCACCCTCAGGAGGGAACTTTCTTAAGATGGAGTCTGTTGGCCTTTGAAGATGCCACTCCTGTTTCACTGGCAATAGAAGGAACCAAAACATTTTAGCTTCAAGTTAATTCTATCCCAGCTGAAACCAGGACACAGGACTAATACTTAAGCAGCTACATGTTTTTCAAGGCATTCTGACATTTAAATGGTCCAAATGCCTAGCAAGAGTTTTGAAGTACCTGAGTGCCTCGTTTCCAGACTGGCCCATGCTTATTCTGGCCGATTTTCAGCACTACTGAAGACACCCAGTGTAGGAAGCTAATTACTCCAAAGCCTCACAAAATCTGGAGTGCCCTCTTTACATGGTTATAGCTCTCTAACAATTACGACGAGAACCTGCACTGATTAAACCTTAGCTTGGGTGTTTTGTTGATTGAGAGGAATCCAGGGGTTATAACTCAGACCTTTCACTCACTCTCAGGTGTTACGAGGATAACCACATGAAAGCTTGCTGGGCACTCTGATCTGTGGTAACAGAGCCACATGCACCAAAGGCAGAAGGTTTTGATGCACCAGGTTGTCCAGATTGCAATACTGGAAATTCACCTAAGCTGCCCACAGCCCTTAGCTATTTTAAGACCTTCCTCCAGATCTACAGATAGGACACTAATGGCAGGTCACGTCTAACGCAACAACAAATGCAGTAAATTAAGAAAACATCAAAGATCACATCAGATGACAATTGCTTCTTTTTTGTTATCAAAATGCTCAAGACCTCTTCTGGACATAGCGAGTTCCAAAGGTACATGAGCACTATAAATCCACAGGTTGAGCTGCACACATACACTTACGCTCTTCTGATGTACAAGATCTTTACGATCAATTATAGCCAAATGAATGGATGACATATAGTACTGGTGAGGAAGGGGTAGCTGAAGAAAGCAGCATTTCCATTGTCTGTGCCTTTATTTGCAAGCTGTCAGAAATTTGTAGGAATAATTCCATTACCAGTAGCTTTCAGGCTGTTCGATTTAATCCATGCCTCCATCAGCTTTCCCATCAACAGAGCCCACAAGGAGTTATCACATAATAGTTCAGATCCAAATGAGCTGCTGCAGTTTCCCAGCCCAGCACGAGGACTGAACCCGAATTACCCTAGGCCACCTGTCCCCGCTCACCACTGCAATGTACAGTAGAGGGATTTAGTCCTTATTTGTAATCTTTTGTCTGCAGCCTTGTTGTTTGGGTGGGGCTGCACCTGTTCGTGGTGAGTGGGAATCCCATAATTACGGCTGTGGGGCTGGGCAGCGAGAGCTGGCCCTGCGCACTGGCACACAATGGCTTAGGAGAATGCGTGTGAATTCAGTGCCCTCTTTATGCCATGCCAACATTCATTGCAAATCCTCCACAGGTCTTCACGGCTCAGCTCCTGCATTCCCAGGGCTTCTGCCTGGCATTTCACACACTGCATTGTCCTTTCTTTAGAGGGCAGAGATGCTGCCTCCCTGTATTTTGGATTCTCTCGGTCTGAAATTGTTTAGGAATAGCAGTTGAGGGACAATAATACATTTTAAGGTGTACTTTTGGCTATAGCATCCCCAGTTCTTTCCTGTTATCAAATGCAAATTGAGTTTACTTGGTGAACATACCCCCATTGCTTTGAAGTGTCATCTTAGCAATGATAGCTTGAGCTACGAAGACACCCAGGTTATACACTCTACTGAATCCTCAGGGATGATGCGAACCCAATCTCTTCCCTCACTAATCCCAGTTACCTGCTGAAGCCCGTCTGTGCCGCCTCACTTCAGTGAGTGCCTCATTCCCTCCCTCCCCTGCCCTAGACTCCCCTCTGCCCTTGACACCTCATCTCCTGGAGTGCCCCGAGTCACCATCTTTTGCTCCCTCTCCTCCCTCCCTACCCAAGCTTTGCCCCTCTGCATTTCAAGCCAAATGTCACTGTCTCCCACCAAAATGCCAGCAGAGAAGACACAGACAGCATGGCTGGCCTCCACCTTTGAACTCCAGAGGCCAATGCTACAGAAACCTCTCAAGACTACAAATAAATTTGTGCCTAGACCTTGCACTCCCGGGCTGAAGTGCGACCTGTTCATAAGGAAACTATGGTGTACCTCGCTGCCAAAATCGACCAAGCTTCTGTTGAGCGTGAACACAGACATCCCCAAAACTCACAACACAATAGTTTATTCCATCCATTTCCACGCCAGCTCGCTAGCTTCTGCCAGTTTTGGTGATTCCTCGCGGGAAAAACCGGCCGAGCGGCGGAAGACGGGAAGGCCCGGCCTCGGGACTCTGCCGCCATCTTGTGACGCCGCGCGGAACGGCGCTGACAGGGAACGGCCCTGTGATGGCGCTTCGGCCCACCGC
>NW_009233568.1:0-4447 GCF_000690835.1 Fulmarus glacialis | reverse complement strand
TGGCTGCTGGGGCTGCCCTCGCTTCCTGAAGATAAACCCAAAGCCTTTCAAAACCTGGCGTTCCTCTGCAGTCAGGCAAGAAACCGAGGGTTTATAGCCTCAGATGACATCCCCCCTTTTCGCTTTTTTGAGTGTTGTGCTGCTGTTTGCTGAATGCATTGACGCACTGTTACCCTGGCTTGTCACCTGGAGACCTTTCTGTGTGGATTGTCCCCGTGTCCAAAAATGAATCCCGTGGGTATATGTGTTACACGCTTTGAAAGCATTTTTGAAATGGGAACTTCTGGACGTCCTCACGCTATCCTTACTTGCTCCTGCTTTGGTTCTAGTAGGGATTTTTATTTCGGCACTAAAATAAAGCTGTTTGTCTTGTTCTGTAGCCTTTGGGTGTGTCGGCTGACTGCACATCAAGATGGCAAAGCATAAGGATTCAAAGGCACCTGAAGAAGAGGAGGTGGAGGAAGATGTTAAAGAAGAGATAACAGACCTGAACACAATCTACTCTGAAAGCACTTTTGAAACGGAAAACCTAGAGGTGCTTGGGGGTGGTGAACATCTGACCCCAGAGGGTGAAAGCAGCAGGCTCCTCCCGTCTGAAGAAAGTTGGGTGGAACTGGATGGCTCCCACACTGTGACCTGCACATTCACCGTCTCGCTAGCTGTCCCTGCTCTGCCTACAGGTAAGTACCTGACACAGGTCTTCCTGAGAACCCTTCTTTTATTACTTCGTAAATTTGTGTGGCAGAGTCCTGAATGGTTTAAGTAGATAAATGTTAGAGAAGATGTTAGTCGATTTGAATTTTCCTGGGTAGATTGCTCAAGAAAATGGCCGTGGGACGTGGGAGCCTTTTATTGTTGGATGGTTGTCACTAGTGACTGAAAACCTTTCCTGTCTGCTGACTCCTCAGTAGTCACAATTATTGAAGTTGCTGATCTTAGCTGGTGCTTATTAGTCAGTCCCTGCCTAATAACGGAAATAAAGATGTCTTTTTGCGTATATACTCAACTTGGCTAATTATGATTTTGGCTAGTTTAAAGGTGATACTGTAATTTTAGGAGAAGGTAGCAGCTGTTCAACAGGTGAGGTTCTCCTGTGGCATAGGGGTGTTTGGGTGTAGCAGGAGCAGGTACGTTCAGCCTTCCCTTCAGCAGTCTGGAACTCTGCTGTATGGAAGTCCTCTGGGTAACGGGACGTATGTGCCTTGGGAATTGCAATCACTGGACGTCATGCTGCAGGAAGAGAGGATGAAGGGAGGAGTTCCAGGAACTTCATGGACCATTACGGTAGTTAAAGCTGGGTAGGAATTGCAGGGTGGGGCACTGGGATAAGAGTTTCATGTTCAGCAGTCATCTGTGTTCAGTCAGTCATTTTTCTGTTGTCACACTGGAACCCGTGTTACCATTTGGTCATTGCAGAAAGCATTAATTCCCCCTGAAAGTATCATCTTTGATAACATTTAACACTTCCAAATAATTCTAATATCCTCTCTAGAACAAAAGCTGAAGAAATCCAATCCTCCTGATACGCGAGGAAAGAGAATTCAAGTTGATGAATTGGGAGCTATTCCAAGAATGCAATGTTGCTATCATATTGAGTACTTCCTTCTACCAGATGACCTCGTACCTAGAAAACTGGATTTGGTGGTGTTTGGGGTGGTTGCAAAGATGTTTACAGAATCTGATTCCAAGGTAAAAGATACAATAAAACTAAGTAATCCAAAATGTCATGTATAGAAGGTGGGAGAACGTTTTCAGATATGGAGTGATGTAGTTGCATATTGTTTTAACGGCTGCTTAGGTCTTATCTGCGCACACAGATATAGAACAAATATCAAGGATAGAACTTGACTCTGCTAGTCCAGAGACTAACTTCTTAAGTTACAGTCTGAAATCTGTGGATTTCAGAGTATTTTACTTTTATTTTCCGCTAGATTATCAGTTTACTTGGGATTATAGCTTTTATCTTTCAAGTACCGAGATAATAATATAATAATTTGAAGGCAACTATCCATTTTATTAACAATGAAGAAAAAAATGAAATTTATGGCTCTGATCTTTGTTGAGAAGAAAACGATTTTTAAGGTACTTGAAGAATTTTGCAAATTTTGTTTTGTTTAGATACATGTCTAATTGAATCCTGCGCATTCAAATCCAGGAACCTAAAAACCAGATATATTGTTTTGAATACACCTTGGTTTGTTAAGAAATTATTTCTAAAAAGTCAGTGCTAAAATAGTTAATTTTTTTTTTTTTTTCCGAGAGAGACTGTTAGTTTTAAAGCAACCTGTATACTCTCAGGTTTTGTCTTTGCACGACAACCTTTCCAAAGGCCCTGTCTGATTACTCTGCACTACTTCTGAGTATCAGCTTGATGTTTTTGTTAAACAAAATGCACTTGCAGAGTTGCTGATTGAAATGTGTTATATTGGCAACTCTGATGAGTGCTTTGTTCTTACAGTTTACGAGCGTATACATGTGAAGTTTAGTGCTGGTGCTTTAATTTTGTAAATACCAATTCAGCATTTTAAAGTGTATCTATTTGCTTATTCTGTTAAGCCCATGATCCCATGCTGAGCAACAGCTTAATTGCTGTTTCTTACCTCAGGTCTTCGTATCAGACCTTGACTTGATAAGACTACTTTGTCTGAATCCAACAAAATACATTGCTCTGAGACAGCAAAGGGAGGGTCACGTAAGAACCAGCACAAGCTGGAGAAATACAGTCTGAGAGCAGTGGTGATAGTGGTCAGTATGTGAATACAAGTTCTTCAGTATTGGTCAGCTTCTGTAAAGATTTTAATGTTTTGTTTTAATAGGCTATTAAACCATGGTTTGAAAATGACAAGATGTGGATATCATGGAACCATAGTGTTGATATTGTTGTCACTAATGAATACGTCATAAAACTAAGAGATCACAAAATACTTTTAAAAATCTGGGGTACCAAGGACAAGGTTTCCTCAAAAATGAAGCTTAGTAAACCAAACCTTACTTCTTCACTAGAAGGGGATGCAGAGTCTGTTGGTAAGTCTGATGCAAACAGGCACATTACAAAACATATCTTGAAATTGTGACTGCGCCTATTGATAAGCTATTGTTGAGATTATTTGACATTCATACGTCATTCCCACTAAAGTAATTCCTACTTGTTTGTGTTTTAATGAACACGAGTCAGTTTCTGAAAATTTTGATGGCAGGAAAATATAATTAGGCCTATAATGTGAACCTTTGAAAACTAGCGAGTTATTTGAGGTCGTTGGGTAGTAATGTTAGTAATGAATGTATTCATTTTTCAAAGTTGGATTTTTCTTTTTGTTGTCCTGAGAAGAAGCAAAACTTGCACAGCCACATTGTTATGCTGTGCATCTTTCCATTTCATCTTCTCCCCCTTGTTGTCTCCCACAACCCCATAACTTGAATCTATGCCTAAATTTTGGCCACACTAGCTTTTGAAGGTCAGTGGTTTCAAAGACAGTTATTTTATAATTTGTAGTTAATTTTTACTAATTGAGTTAATCTAATTAGAGGAGAGAGACCTTGTTAGGGCTCTACATATAGACATGTATGAAATGAGATCTCAGTCAGTAAATACGAGAGTACTAAGCATGAGATGAAACCTATAGGAAATAGGGTATCCTTTGTTCTGATGGCCTGAAACTACTGTTAAAATTAATTGTACTATTAAAATATGCATAATTTGTTAGTAAAATACTGTAATTGTTCTCTCTTTCCCATGTATATCAGCAGATAGAGATTTGGTGAGGTTACAAGATTTCAAATGCTAGTTAATAGAGTGTTGGGTTTCTTTTGATTGAACTGATACTAATAAATCAAATGTTTGCTCAGATATGGTGGGATTTATCAGCAAATAGGCTTTGCAGTTGGTGGAAATTTATGACAGCATTTGGTTTTGCACTTTAAGATAGATTAAGCATCTGAGTAGCTGCTGTTGAGGAATGGAAACTTGTTTGTAGTTCAGTATTTTCTCAAGAGCAGCCTTACATTTTAGCAACAGGAGGAAGGCAAGACAAAGGATTAAAAGCTTTCCTTCCTGCGGTTGCAGGCTTTCAGAGGAGTCTGGATGGAGAAGTCCCCTCAGCTCACTACCAGGGCTGTTTGCCTCCCCTGCAGGCTCACTCTTCTGGGTGTTCCCACAAGCCTCAGCTGCCCCAATATTTTCTTCTGAATATGTGGTGTTGTACAGTACATAGGGAGGACATTTTATGCTAGATTCTTCTGTGGGCTTTGAGGTAAATCTCAGTAACTCTGGTGATTTTCATCTCCAGACTAACAGAATTGAAGTCTAAGAGTGGCTTCTTATAGATAGTAGGAAAAGGGGAAGAAGTGCCATGGGAAAATCATTGCTCCAAATTTCAGTGGCCCAACCAGACTAAGCAATGAAGTCTAAACCAGGGAATTTATTTTATTTTATTTTTATTTTTATTTT
>NW_009233567.1:0-8274 GCF_000690835.1 Fulmarus glacialis | reverse complement strand
CCCCCCCCTTTGTTTTTGCTAATTGTTCCTGTATAAGTTTTAGTAGGATCAGGTTTAATACTTTAAAATGGGTCAGAGTTCTTCTAACCTCCTAAGTAGTCTTTTGCTTTCAAAACTTGTGTGGAAATTACTTTAGAAACTAATCTCTAATTAGCTGATTTACCAACGTGCTTGGGCTTCCACCAAATACGTGGCCTAAGAGACAGCACCCTACTGTACTTCCTTGTGCTCCATGAGTCAACCTGAGGCAGTGGGGTTTTCTAACTTTAAAAATAATGGTTATTTTGCTTTTCTTTTTCTTTTTAATAGCTCTAAACAATTACCAGCTTTAGACAAACCTTGATGCTGTTACTAAGAAAAGTGGTTAGATTGTGTGTACTTCGGTATTTCTAAACTGGCCTACTTTCTAGAAGAAGTCCCAAAATAATTATTGCAGCACAAGTGTAAAGAACACGTTTACTTCTAAAGAAAGCAAGATGTGTTCCTCCAGCTCCAAACTTTTGCCAGGTGATGGTCCTGCGGGTGCCAGAATGAAGAGGTGCCATTTTTACATATGCAAACAATGGAAGGGACTGAATTGGGTCATTGGTCCAGGGTCTGTGTGGTTTAGTTCAGTCTTGTGAATTCAGCAGTCCTGACTTATGGAAATGAAACTTGTAATTTTTTTCCCCACATCATTCTCCATTTTTACTCTTTATCAGTAGGGTTGTATAAAAACAGTAATGTTTCATCGTGCTGGTATTTGGAAGTTGGGTTTGAAATAATGATAGGAATAAAAAGTTACTTGTTTAATTGTGGATATGGCTTGGTGTTCTGACTTTTGAGACTAAAAGCTGCAGATTGACACTTCAGGAGTCAAGTATCACTGTTAAATCTGTTCATGTTTTACAAGGAAATTATACCCAAAACCAAAATTGTTGAAGCTTTAGTTAGGAAAGGCGTTTGATGACTTCCCCTGTATTGCTGAGAGAGAGTAAGTAAAAACCTTAGCAGCGGCAGACACAGAAGCTAAATTTTGCCGGAGGAAAGAATCCTTATAGTAGTAGAAGTTTGGTTCAGTTCATATGCTTTTACTTTCACTGACATTAGTGAGAGTTATTGCTTGCGTACCTGTCTATCTAGGGATGTAGCTTGGAGTAAGGATCAAGGAAAAGAGAATGTATTTATTGTAGAAATGGCCAGATTTTTTTTCAGCATAGCAAGTATGTTGCTTTTGGTCATTGAGGTTTCATCACCATTTTGCTTTCTTTCAGGACACTAGTAGGAGATATGAAAACAAAGCTGGAAGTTTCATTACTGGAATAGATGTAACCTCCAAGGTAATTTTTGTGCTATGGTTCTTCAGCATGTTCTAATTATTGCTACTGGAAAGGAGGAACTGTTTCATTTATTTCTTCCCGAACATGCACAGAAGCTTAGCCTCATGTTCAGATAGCTGGCATTTTTCAACACCTAGGGAATTCTCCTTTTGTTGGTTGTGGCCTGGATCAGGACCCGATATCTCTGGTAAAATTGGCATTTTTAAGTTATAAAAATTCCTGTGCCAAAACCTGAAAATGTTTCTATTGAAATTGCCTTGGTGCCACTTGGTATTGCAAAACAGTGCCCTTTGAGAGAAGTCAGCTGCAGGTTTTCCTCTTAGGTGAGTGACAGAAGGAAGAACAAGTGCTTGGCAGGAAAATCTAGTTTCGTTGCCTTGTATCTTCCAAGGGCATCTTACTGTTTAATTCTTTAAGGCATAGTTTGGAGAATATGAACAGCTGTTGCATTTAAATAACTTAAAGTTACATGATTCTGCGGAACTTCAGAAATTTAATCCTACAGCTCATGTCGGTATATTTAATACTGAATTGGCTGTTGTTTCCTATTGTACAATTGACCACTATATCTAGCATTTGGTAGTAGAGAAAAAGCATTTAGTCATATACTTTATAGGACTGATACAATTTTACATGTTCTAACAAATATGAGTCCCCATCACAACAGTGTGTTGACAAATGGCATGAATTCCCATTTTGCATTACTGAAGCTCAGAAGATTGTGCTTATCAAAGAGTACAAAAAGGATTCCAGATGAAGACTGAAAATCATCTTTTTGGCTTCAATATCTAGCTTGTGTGTATTGTAATTCGTTAAAGAATTTGAAGTTCCCATAGACAGGGGAAAGCTGTCATCTTTTGTTACGTTCTTTAATGATGCAACTCTGAAAAACTTTAAGAAATGTGGCCAAAGATGTTTTGGCGATCTTTAAAAAACAGTAAAAAGCCCATGTTTATTTGGATATCATTGGTGGCGGTTTTTGTTTAATCACAGTTTGTGTTCCAAATTTGACTTTGGTTAGTAACATCCAAAAATCTATGATGCTTCCTAATAAATTCTGTAGAATAAGGAGCTTCTCAGTCAGTTTCAAAAATTGCACAAGATCCACATAAGCTGTTGCGCATGAGCTACTTAAAAGCAGCTTGAATTGCCAGTCTAAATAAGATCTCTGTAGCCAGCGCTCCAGCTAGTGTTGTTAAATTTATGCTCAGAGAAACAAGCTTACATTTTTGTATATATTTAAAAAACAGATAGGGAAAAATCTCTTGAAAGACTAATTTTCCATGTGGTAGAAATGCTTGTATTAAAAGAGTTTTGTCTGAGCACAGCCTCTGTGTATTTGTTAGGAAAGAAAAGATAATGTTACTGTTCCATCATGGAGTCTGAACATTGTCCGAGATAGCTTGTTTTCCATGCATCCTGATTCCTGTTATGTTGCTGGACCTATATTAAAACTATTACATGGCACAGACATGTTTTAGTGAATTATTTCTGCATTCTGAAACATACAGGTCTCTTTAGAATTAATAGTATTATTAATATAGATTGTTGCTGTCTGATAAATTTTATTTTAAATCTTTTGTTGGGAATGCTGCTGTGATTCCTGTTTTGACTGCATTGTTTTGCATTTCGCAGGAAGCAATTGAGAAAAAGGAACAAAGAGCAAAACGCTTTCATTTTCGAGCTGAAGTGAATCTCGCCCAAAGGAATGTGGCGCTGGATCGGGATATGATGAAGAAAGGTACGAGTTTATCCAACAGTCAAGAAGAAAAGATCTCTTTGTTTACTTCCTCACAGTTCCTTTACTTGCTTTATCCTATAATATTTCCTGCATCCCAGAGGTTTTCCCAGATCATTGCAAAAAGAAATCACTTTAGTTTTTTTATTCCACATTTTTATTTTAATGTCATTACTTTTTAAACTACTTGACAGTTATTGTTTTGGTCCTCATTTTACCAACCCCAGAAAGCAGAAAACATTTTTTGTGTACCTTATTTACTGTTTGGCAATGGCACCTAGTGCTACATGTCCAAGATTCATCATCTGGATTAGTGCTGCTTTACGAATCTTTAAATTCTTTGAAAAGATCTTGGTTGCTGTTTGTGTATGAGTGGAGAACTCTGTGTCCTGTGCACAGTGAGATCAGATCCTGTGCTGCACGCACAGCGAAGCTGGACTGATTGTGCATGTGCTCTTAGATGGCAAGCTGTGCAAGTTGGAATGTAAGCAGATCAGCTGGGAGATGCGTGCACAACAGATTGGTGCTTTTGGCATCCAGTTAGTTTCAAGGCTTTTTTTTTCCAACTGGCAGCTTGGACCCACTAAGCCGTGGCCTATAACAGCTCTCCATCAGATGATACAAGTGGAAGTGCTTTGTGCACATGTCCTGGTCGCAGGCCTCATTAGTATTCTGGCTCTTTAGTACTTAATGGTAGTACTTTGGCAGCATTTTAAAAAAAATGGTTTTAAGGCAGTTTGATTGCTATGCAGTACCCGCATCTACCAATGCTTGTGGTGTTACCTTTTTTTAATTCTCAATTTATTAAAGTGTTGCATTGTGGAATAATAATTCAAATTATGGTGTTTTAGAATGGTGTACATCATACTTCGCTTTAATTAGCTTCCATTAGCTTATTTAAAATGTTTGCTTTATAAACCCATATGTTACTAAGATAAAAGCTTGCTCTATAGAAATAAGTACCATTTTGTATCTCTTCCTCTTTATAGCAATTCCTAAAGTGAGACTGGACACAATTTACATTTGTGGGGTGGATGAGATGAGTACACAGGACATCTTTGCCTATTTCAAAGAGTATCCTCCTGCTCATATTGAGTGGTTAGATGATACATCATGTAAGTAAACGGAGTCTTTTATCTGTAGTTCTTACTCTTATTTTTTTTTTTAATGTCGGTCATAGCTATACCCCAGATGCCTTAGTGGCTTTCAAAGTCACTGATCTTTGTATCATTTTCCCTGTCATTTGCCTTAGTCAAAAGAGATTTAGAAGGAAAGAATTAATAATGTACGGTGAAAATCAAACCCACTATCTGATTGAATATTTATTGTTGGAAAGAGATAGCATAGAATAACTTGCAGGTCTCTAAGTGTTTTAAAAAAAAAAGTCTAAAATTTTGTGCTGCTTACATGTTGACATAAATAGTATACCTGCTTGTGAGTGTCAAAAAAGATGACTGAGAGAAGATTATTGAGCTATGTGCAGTTAGGCAGGTTGGTATGGTTTTGTGCTGCAAAGGAGCAGGCTTGTTGCCATATTTGTTTAGTGCATTCTCAAGGAGAAATTAGTGGGTGGAAGAAGGTAGCAGCTGAATGTGATTTACATAGATTGGAAAAGGAATGTAAATTCACATTGCAAGGGCTGTTACGGGGAGTAAGCATGCAGTGAGATTGCCAGAAAGATACAAGGTTGTTGACAGTCATGCTTTCTTCAGTGATACTAAAGACTGTACGAGAGCTGTTTGCGGCAGTTGGGCGCTGGATCATGGAACTGGAAGGCTCTGAGATGGTCATGTGGCTAGGAGTCCTGTAACTGAAATCGTAGAAAAAGAAGTAGGAGCCGGTGCAGGTTTTCCAGTTGGATTGGGATTGCTGGAAACGGGTTTATTGACAAGCATGGCTGAGTCCTGAGAATTAGTAGCATGGTTCCCTGGACTGATCCTGAAGGAATTACATGTGAGTGCCAGACAGAAGATACGGTATACTACAAAGTTTTGGTAACCTTGAAGTCTCTGTGTATAATGACTGCCACAAGCTGACAGAAAATTTGAAACGCAATGAGCCCTGGGTGGACAATTGCAGTAAAGAGCTGCTAGATGAACTTGTGGTGATGCATAAGCTAGCAAGTGCACAGCTTAAATCTGAGGCCTCATTTCTAAGACTGTTTGATTATCCTTTTTCTTAAATGTTACGTGCGTGAATTTAGCGTGGAACCAGAGTGAACTTGCAGCGCAAAAATGCAGGCTTCAGAGTCGTAACAGTACTTTACCCAATTATAGTTAAACCACATCTTTTTTTGGTGATTAATTTTCATGCTGTGTCTGAGTTAGCATGCCAACTACACTTGGTGAAAATTCCAAGAAAAAGCATTGTCTTTTCAGCATGAATTTGCGTCACAACATGGCAAAAACTTTAACATTCCCAACTGAGTTACATCTCAAGATACCTTAGCGCAAAGGTGAATTTAGACTGTGTTCTGTGTTTCAAACTGATGAACATAGAAAGATAAAGGCTTTGAAAATTTGGAGATGTGAAGAGCAGGTAGGCATACATAAATGAAAAGTTATTAGCTAATCATTGAAGTTAATATCTGGGTGTTCTTCACCTTGTAAATTTTGTCTGTTCAAGTAATTTAAGAGAGAATCTTTTATTTTGGGACACACTATAGTTTTCTTGATACCTGAATACACTCTGCTTAACGGCAGAGCAGTGAATGACATTTGTTGCCGTATTTGCACTGAATGCAGCCGTGCAGAAAGCTTTTGTTCAAAACCTGTTTCTAAGCAGTTCTAGCTCTTTCAATTTTGGCATCTATAAAATCCTTTTATTTGGCCTAGTAAGTTATATTTTAGTACCATCTGCTGATACTTAATGTATGTACTGAATCATATTGTTAACCTGTGTACACTATAGTCTGTGCTTGAGCAGTCTCTCCTATTTTCCCCTATTTTCCTGCTTTTCGGAAAAGATTAACAGAATTCTGCAATAAAGTCCAAGGTTCTGTTAAATTGCCAAAGGGAAAAAAATGAAGGCTTCTTTCTTCTTTTTTTTTTTCTTTTTTTTCCCCTTTAATTGCATTTGTGTGCTATCGTGTTCATGAAATACACTGACCCTGAGTTAATATCCTAATTTGCTGTGCTCAGCAAATATAATATATATGGTTGCGCGTTTCAGTGATTTTGGTTTTGATCAGTTGTTTTATGTGTTTGTTATGTGATGAAAGATGTGTGTCCTCCAGCTTATCAAGCGTGTTAAAGAATATGACTTCTGCAAGAGGTATATCTGATTACTTTTTTGTCATGTCACTATATAAGAGTATTTGTGAACTTTTGTTAGTAATTTCCTTCCAGTAAGGCAGTGTATGTGACTTCTTGATTATACAAACTGCATTTTGGTTTTGTATGTGTTTATATATGTCATAGGTAACGTGGTCTGGCTTGATGAAGTAACAGCAACACGGGCTCTAATAAATATGAGTTCCTTGCCTGATCAGGAGAAAACAAAAAGCAGAGAAAACAATGAAGAGAAGACAGCTGAAAAAACTAAGAAAGGTAGATGGAGATATGCATATATAGACATCATCTAGTTAAATCAATGAAACTTTAAACTTGTGCTTGGGTACTGCATAATCTAAATTACTGAAGGAGCTTCTATCATATAGTTTCAGGTAAATGTATTCTGCCACTTTAAAAAAGGCTTTCATCTTGGAAACCTTTTGAAGAAGCTGCTTCTTAAAAGGTGGGTTGGAGCTAGACCAAAAGCAGTAATTCAGTCGATACTGAACATGTTAGATGCAGGGTCATATTCAGATATGATATTTATAGTGGTGCATGTTGCACAGAAATAACTCTGTGTGATGTGTTTACAACGGCAGTAAAAGGATGGATTCTAAGTGTGGAAAAAGCGGGCGTAAGAAAATGTCTTATATTTGAAATACCACCATTGATTCCTTTCTTGATACACCACCATCCTTTAAGTATATCGTTCACACTGATGTGACAGTGTATCACTTCACCACTGTGTATATAATCTCTAAAATTGGCTATTATACCTTCAAGAAAGAAGCACACTGAAAGGTCAGTTACAAAAGAGCAAAGCAGCAAAAATACATCTTAATGTTGTGATAAATCTGGTACCTGAATGCCTTAATTGTAAATTTATTTTACTTTTACAGGTGTAAATTAAAAATTGGGCTTTTGCTACCTTAGGACTATTTTGCTGTTAGGCTGGTGAGATAAATTGCTGTGGTTCAAAGTACTGTACCACACAGTACAAAGCAAAGAGAGATGTTGTATGTATTAACCCTTCCATAGATTTTGCTTAAACATGCTATATGAACAAAATGCAAATAGCCAATCTCTCTATTAGATATCTGCAGTGCTACCAAAAGTCTTTCTAGAAAGTTTGGGGGTTAGGGCTTTTTTAAACTTGTGGCTCCTTCTCACTCATCCCCTTTTCTTCTTGTTGCTTTTCTCCACAATGCCGTGGCTCCTTAACAATCCATGTGACTTTAATTTTTGGGCAAATGTTGATAATGCTTCAAGTAAGACTTGTTACGAATTTTTGGAGATTAGTGACTGTCTTGTTTAAATGGAGCATAAATATATGTATTTAATCTTGTTGGCTATAAATTACATATTACATCATAATTACACCACATTTCAAAATAAAAACTGTCATCTAAATTACTCCTGTTCATCTGGAAAAGTGGGATATTAGATAAAGTACAAACTGTTCAATTACACTTAAGGTGTGAGATGCATACAGATACACTGGAGTAATCTAGCTTAGTTGCATTCCTTTTTTAGATAGGAATTTGAGGTATTTAGGGAAGCAAGAGACTAGTCTTTACTGTGGGAAGCTTATAATTTGGGGGGAAAAAAAGTGCTTGAATGCTGTCCCTAATGGAACTTCATTATTCAGGTTTGAATTTGGCTCATTTGTTTACCTAGATTCTCTCTTTGGTTTCAATTTGGTTAATTGTGCTTTACTCTTTTCTTTGAACTTGGGTATATTTTCAGGATCTTTTGAACAGCTTCTGCTCTCTATTTTAAGTTTTCAAGTCTATTGTTGGATGAGATTAAGATAAGGAACTCTGAAATATAAAAGAGGGGTTTTTTTAGTCTTATGTCTGTGAAGTACTTCGAGATCTTTGCAAATAATATTGGTATATGTTGATAGCTGTCCATATTCACTATTTCTTCCCTCCCCGCCACCCCC
>NW_009233566.1:0-1977 GCF_000690835.1 Fulmarus glacialis | reverse complement strand
GTGTGAGTGTCATTAAGTTCAACAAGGCTGCGTACAAGGCCCTGGTTGATAAGAAGCTCAACATGACCCAGCAATGTGTGCTTGCAGCCCAGAAAGCCAAACGTATCCTGGGCTGCATCAAAAGAAGCATGACCAGCAGGTCGCGGGAGGTGATTCTTCCCCTCCACTCTGCTCTCACGAGACCCCACGTGGAGTGCTACATTCAGCTCTGGGGCCCCCAGCATAAGAAGGACATGGACTTGTTTGAGTGAGTGCAGAGGAGGGCTATGAAGGTGATCAGAGGGCTGGAACACCTCTCCTATGAAGACAGGATGAGAGAGTTGGGGTTGTTCAGCCTGGAGAAGAGAAGGCTCCAGGGAGACCTTCTAGCAGCCTTCTAGTACTTGAAGGAGGCCTACAAGAAAGCTGGAGAGGGACTTTTACAAGGGCATGTAGTGATAGGACAAGGGGTAATGGCTTTAAACTGAAAGAGGGTAGATTTAGATTAGCTACAAGGAAGAACTTCTTTACTGTGAGGGTGGTGAGGGCACTGGAACAGGTTGTCCAGAGAAGTTGTGGATGCCCCATCCCTGGAAGTGTTCAAGGCCAGGTTGGGTGGGGCTTTGAGCAACCCGGTCTAGTGGAATGTGTCCCTGCACATGGCAGGGGCGTTGAAAGTAGGTGATCTTTAAGGTCCCTTCCAACACAAACCATTCTATGATTCTATGATTCTATGAATATATGGGACTAACATAGGGAGCAGGTGCACACACACCCCCACCCCCGAGTTATTTTCCATGATACATTTTATTGGAATTCAAATCAGAGCCATCACAATGGTAATCCATAACACAAAATATGCTGCTGGTGAAACCCATGCCTGGAGGCTGCATTGATAGCTTGTTACATGAGCCTTCAGTGCTCACTCACGCTGCTAGAGTGAAAATGAGAACTGTGGGGTGAATCCTAATAGCTTCTGTCAGGCCTGTTAGGACGAGAGTTTGTATGACTGCATTGGCTTCTCATTTATCCTTGCTATCACTACCTATTAATCTCCTCTTGGCTTTGAAGGTGAAATCCCTTATTCTCCTTCATCAGAGTTGACAGCAGCACCACAGCTTTCTCTCCTGTGTTACAAAACTCTCCTTTCCAGAGCAGGGAAATATTATTTCCTTGGGAAAAAAAAAACAAAAAACAAAACAAAACTGACTTTTTATCTAGGAATGCCATTAACATACAGTGTTGTTCAAGCTGATAAGGTATTTAATCCTTTGTCTTTTCTGCTGATTTGACATGGACATAAATGTTCACAAAGTTTACTTTATCTGGAAAATTTAAGAGAAGAGAAATGACTTCTGATTGATGGATTCTTATTCACCTTATTCAAAGCTAGAGCAAATTTTGATCATTGTGGTGTTGTATCTTTTTACAAAGTTTGGACTTTACACATTTTTAAGAACTGCTCTATTTCTAGGAAGAACTAAGGCATGTCTAATATACTATAGTACACAGATGATTAGATTGGATGGAAACTGTGGTTCTCTTTTGCCCTTTGACTCTATGAATCAATGTGCTTTAGGAGGAACTGCTCACATTTCTGAGACACAGAGTCTTCTGCTTGACATCCTTTATAAAATTGGATGTTTGAGCTGTGGAACATACAGTGTGGACCCTTCCCAAACACCTCCATGTGTCATTCAGCTTGGCTGAAAATTGCTTGTTGAGTTTCTATGTTGCTCTTAGCAGTGGTACAGCTGAGCAACAAATGACTTGACCTACCTGTAAAGTCTTATACCCTCTGTTAATGATAGAAAGTAACTAAAAACATGACTTAGTTGCCTGTCTGGGTTTATTTGTAACAGCTTTGTCTCACCAGAGATGCTTCCATCTAATGCAGTTGGTAAATGAGATTTATTTCAAAGGAAAATAAAAACAAAGAAAACTGCTTTCATTTTAAGGTTTCTACAAAGTGAGCATAGAATCATAGAATCATAGAAT
>NW_009233565.1:0-6265 GCF_000690835.1 Fulmarus glacialis | reverse complement strand
TTATAAATCATTATAATTATTTAATTAGACATTTAGACATTGGAGAGAGTATTTTAAAGTAAATAAGTTTTTGTGGTTGTTTTGAAATTCCTTTTCTAATATCCCATAAAATAAAACTACTTAGGAAGGTAGAACAATAAATATCAGGAATGGGCAGGACAGAAATACAAGCACTGCCTCATTACAGATATAATTTACCTATTATCTCACTGTTGTGTAAGCTGTTTTCTTTTCATGCTTCAAATGTATGTGTAGATTTTTTTAATGTGAAAACATGGAATATTTAGCAATCTGAAATTGTAAGTGCATTATTTCCAAGTCATAATGTTGGGGATTATTTGAAAACCATAGTCTTTCCTTTGGATATGAGATCAGACTGTGGTGCTCGTATAATTACCGAATAAAACAAATAAATAATGGATGCTTTTTAGGCTGCCCAAATCAGTGCTATGAAAAGAAACTACAAATTAATAGTTATTACTGACGACAGGTTGCATGAATACTTTGCATCATTCAGTATTTCAGGAAATGGTGCCATATTGTCACAGTAGCACTTCTATTCCCAGAGCCATGGTGAAGAGGAAAGAAGTTTCTATCTAAACAATAGTGGAGAAACAATCTCCAACATATTTAAACACTGGAACTGAATGGCTTTCATCTATAATTGAGGAAAAAACAGCTGTACAAAATACAAGACAAACCGATAAAACTGTGTCATAACCTTCAAAGACTAGAAACCCATTTTTGTAAGATCAATCAAAGATACTGAAGAATTGTGACTTTGTTTCATTTCACAACAACTGATTGAGAATCTAGCAATGGAATATTATAGTTCTTGGAAAATTATACATGAGAACTCTAACTGCAATAGCTTTCATATACAATAGCTTCCTTCTGTAACTTTGGACATATGTGAAAGAATAAATTAAATAAAAAATATGCCTTATACACTTTTTTAAAATAAAATTTTTATCACAGAATTTGTGGGATTAAAGAATAAAGTAAATAATCATGGTGTAAATTCATAGGAAAAAAATATTTTAAGGAAAGTAATTACTATTGTAAACACATAGTACAAAACCATCCTGTATTAGCATAGTATGGGCAAGCTGAACTTCTGTTTAGGTCAGATTTGAGTCCTCTGAAACAGAGGAAACTGTCCTCAGGGCAGTCTAGTTTTGTCAGGTCCTGATATCACACCCTCAGTTTCTGAGCAGTGGCCAGATCTGAGGGATTTTTTTTTCTTCTGGTGTGTTTTGGTTTTATTTTTCTCCAAATAACTGGCTACACACTAATAAAACCTCTTAAATCAGTAGGTTTTCCTGATAGCTCTGCCTCCTATCAGGACAAAATCTGTGATTTTGTTGTTAATTATAATAATATATCAGACATACTCTAATTTTAATTGCATAAGAAAATAAAGTTGAAAAAGGTTACTTTGACTGGAGTGTAATGATAAGTTTTGGAAGAGGCTTGTCTAAGATGCCAAGCTAGACAGGAGTATAGGTAAAAAGTGAATTTGAAGGAAAGTAGATTTGCTTATTCAATTTTCTGCATCAATGATCTAATTTTAGGATATAGGATTTACACTCTGACACCCAGTATTTAAAAAAAAAAATTTTTGCTTAAAGCATAACTTTCATCTTGCTTCAACCAGTGTGACTTGTGTTCCTGAGTGCTTGGGGTACTATTGCAGCCTTCTGGATTTCATCCTATTTTCCTAGCAGTAAGCACTGAGTTGCAGACACATCTGAGGTTTTTTGTCACAGGTGGCACAGAGGTGTTTTTCCATGACTAACTACTCAATAGCACGTGCTTTTCTGTTGGTGACAGAACACTGAATGATCTGAATTAGGTAGATAGTTTAATCCAGTGTTAGTCCTCTAACTATGTCTGGAAACACATATTTTGGAAGTATGTGTGAAGTAAGATACATTTGCCATAATACAGGCTTCAGGAAGGTCTCATCTCAACAAGTTATGAGAGTGGTTTATCTGTAAAACATATATCTTCATGTCCATTCTACTAAGAAAAATATAGCTTTAATTCTTGTTCATATTATCGACTAATTTTTAAAAAATTCCTGAACTCAGTGAGATCGTGGACAGTTTCATTCTGTAATTTTGGGTTTCACAAGACAGGTGATTTTTTTATTTGTTTGTTAAATACTACCTAATCCTTCTTTTATGAGGAAGGAGAAGTGAAACTTTTGTACTTTCTGCACTTGAAAATCAAGAATTAAATCTCTGTCACACTTCGCCTTTCTGAACTGTTCAGTCTTATCCATTTCAATTTATATTCTCATGTGGTATTTTCACTCTTCTGATGATTTCTGTTGCCTTTGTACCCACTCTCCTCTGTGTTTCTCATCACGTGTTGGTTTTGTTTGTGTGTGTTTTGTGGTGCAGTAACTAGATGGGATCATGCCAATGATTTATTTAATTGGATTCTAATACCCTCAATTCTATTCCTTGTGCATCCTAACTTCATTTTGCAGAAAGAATGACAAGGAGAGATTCACATTAATGGCAAAAATCCCTGTGCTAAATCAATGCAAATGATTTTAAACCTTGTAAGTCTCATGATTTGTTCAAATTCTCAAACACAAATACTTCTTTGTATTTTTAAAAATAAAAGAACACTTCTTTTTGTGCAACCCGATAACCAATAGATAGTTTACGAATACAGCACAACTTTCTCTGTACCTGATTCCACTTCTGCTGAAAGTGTGTTATTGACAAGTTTTGTAATTCAAGCTCATTCCTATTTCAGATCTCTCTTGAATATATTAAGCAAAAGGGCATGCACTGCAAAAACCTGGGGCACCTTCCTTGTTAACTTACTGCCAAGATGAAAATCGGTGCTGTATTTTACTCTCTTTGTTCTTCCTGCTTTGTTGGCCACAACTCACTGCAAGCTTTTTCGGTAGTAGACCCTACCCTGTCAGTATTATCCAAACGTTTTATTAATCTTTTTATCTAATTCTCAAACAATGTATTAGACATAAGGTATAAGAGTTCCTGTTTGTAATCCCTAGATTATAAGAATATGAGAATAGCTGTATAGAGTCATAATAAAGATCTATTTAACTATCACATAAGGAAAAGAGAGCAAGCAATGATATAGTGATACTTCTTCAGAATGCTTTCCTACTATCCAACAGTTTATGGCACAAAGACTTCCTAAATCCAGTCTATTTGTAGTAAGTAACTCTTGACAGATTTTTTCATCCATGACATTATCTATTTTTCTTCTTAAGCCTGTGTACACTTTTAGTATTCTAAATATTTTATGACAAGGACGTTCCAATGAAGAAGTATTTTCTTCTGTTCACTTTGGTTTTACTAGCTTTGTCTGATGCTTTTTCATTCTTTTCATAGAAAATACATAGAATAAATGTACTTAATCTACCATTTTATTGCTTACTCAGTTTTGCAGGACCTTTCTTTTTTTCTTCATGGGTGATTGTCCTCATTGCTGCTCTGTGTACGCTAGTATCATCAGCAAGCTCTGTCATCTCACTGCTTGCCGTCTTTTCCAGCATATCTACAAATACATTGTCAAACAGGTTAGATACTAAAGAAGTCCTTGAGTGACTTCTGTCCTCTGGAAGATCTGACCATTTACTTTTACCATCAATTAGCTATATTTTAAGCAATATTTATCCATCAAAAACCTGTCTTTTTATGACAGAGATCTAGTCTCTGTAAGAACATTCCATGAGGCACTTCCTCAAATGCCCTTTGGAAGTACAAATACTCTACGTAAAATGGATTTCTCTAATCTCTGTGCCAGCTAATCTCTCTGGCAGGCTTGTAATGCAGGACTTCCCTTTAGAAAAGCCATGCTGCTTTGTGGATGTCATTTTTATCCGTCAGCTGAATCTATTCTTGATTATGATTTCTACAGTCTTGTTACATCTCAGGTTTACGTCTCTGTACTTTTCAGATGCCCCTTGGAACTCTTCCTGAAAACAGACATTGTATTTGCCCCTCTGTCTTACAGTACTAAGATCACCTTAAGCAAGAAGTCAGACATTCCTTAAGTTTTCTACCTGCACTTGGAGTCATATGTCTAAGGAGGCCCCAACCCAAGCTCTTTTCCTGTGACCATAGGTCCAAAAAGTTACTTAGGTTTTCTGCTACTGCTTTACAGCACCCACAGAAACAGCTAGCCAAGGAAGAAATTTCTGTTCTTCTTTCTGATGGAGTACCTTTTTTTTTATTATTATTATTATTTGTTGGTAGGTTTTTTGATTGTTCGGGGGGCAATTTACAAATGATCATGTGTTGTTGCTAGAAATGAAATTCTTTCAAATCTTTGATGCATACATTGTGTGTTTTGTTGTTTTTTTTTTTTTTTTCCTTTTAATTACTAGTTTGTTCCAGTAGGTCTTTTGACATCTCGGTCTTTGATAGTTCATCTTTATTATTAGAAAAGATTATGTTTGTTGCACTGCTGAGATAAGAAATTTCCTATCTGTCTCAAGGTACATGTTTTGCATTTGAGCTTGAATAAAAAGACTAATGCTGCTCTACCCACCCATTGTCTACTCTTAGTCAAGACTGCATATAGCAATTTGATTATGCACATTTAAACACACACACATATACCTATAATCCAAGAAAAAGTCAAATGTTAGTACATAATTTGTAATTTATAAATGTTCCAAACAATACACTTAATTCATATATCTTATAGAGAGAAATATAGATTAATGTTGCATCAGATTTGATCTTTCATAGCTCCTTAAATGGTATTTCTGAGTACTTAAAATGCTGTGCAGGTTACATTGTAATGAAGGTCTTAAAAATTTCATATAGTAGGAGGTTAAAAAACTATAAAATTTTATGCACCTACTGGAATTTAGCTTTTCAGTAAATTATTACCAGTGTTGCTTGTAACTATGTAATCTTTCAATACAGATATACTGGTCTCAGGTCATATGAGAACTAATAACAAACTGTGCTTCAAAAAGCTGTTCCATCAGAATGCATTTGGGTGTGGGTTTTTTTGTTGTCTTTTAAAATAATTTCTGGAAGGAGTATGTTTTCGGTATTGAGAAACTTTCATGTTTCTGTTAACCTCACTAAATTGGTGAAAATAGGTCTTCAGTCTAAAAGCATGTTCTTAGAAAATGAAATTGTGCATTTTATCTCTATTTTACCTATTTCCCCAAAATATTTATTTACTGGTGCTTGCTGCTTTTTTTTTATTACTGATTTTAATTCTGATTTATCTGCATGTTAGTGTTGTTTAATATTATATTCTCCAAGTTGATTTATAAAATGAGGTTATTTGTCTTCAACAAGTCTTAATTTAATGTTCATATTTCTACTTAATGGTTTTGTTTGGTTAAAAGAAAAGTAATTATTTCCATGAGACACAATTTATGATCCTTTTTCTACAACTCCCCTCATGTCAGTGGAGAGCTGGTCAGACAAATTGTTATTTGAAGGTCACTCCCATGACTTTTTAATTTTGTTCAATAAAACTGTAGGTCATCCTTTCTGCTCTACAATATTTAATTAAAAGCATTTAGCAATCAAACCTTTTGTGTTAGTATTATCTATAAAGAAGAGCGGAAAGATTTTCTCTGCTCTGACATTAGTCTGTTGAGCAATATGAATACATTACATGCGGAAAGGACATGTTTTGCTGTGTCCTTAAGTATTAGCTAATGCTTGAACCAGGATGCTGGGCTAAATGGCTATTAGTTTGACTCATCCTTCTCAGCATTTCAATGTGTATTTAACTGCATTCAGTTCTGTTGTCTTATGTAATAAGCATATATGTTATAAGAAACTAACTATTTACCTCTGATTTGGGGGTAAAAAAATATACCCAAAACTGGTTTTTTTGTGGGACTTAAGTGAAAATTTTCCTATGAGCATTTCTGGACTTTACCTCTGTAACTGAAAGCAAGAACCCATAGACAATTCATGCTTTTGGAAAGATCCTCCTGGGCAAAGGGTAGAATTTGAAACCCCAACGTGATAGAATAGCAGTTTGAATATCTTGAGCTGAAGAGCTCTAAGAAGTGCCATGAATATATAGAGTTCTGTGTCCATATTTAATATGTCTTATTTATCTCTGAACGAATTAACTTCAATATTTACAATACGTATTTTTTGTGTTCTCCATCAACTAGCCATGATCTCTTAGTTAAGCCTGGCTCTTTTCTCCGCATATTTTATAATAGTGAGAATTTGGTATGCCTGATACATTTCCCACACTTGAATTTGAGTTGATGGATGTCGTGGTT
>NW_009233564.1:10063-16247 GCF_000690835.1 Fulmarus glacialis | reverse complement strand
GATCCCTGTACTCTTCTTGAGTTGCCAATGGTAATGGTTGTGTTTGATGCTGGAGTTAGGGGTCCAGAGAATCTGTGTTGAGCAGCTCCCAAGTCAGCTGCTGAATGGTGGATTTTTATCCTGCTGAGAGGGGGGTACAATTAGAGGACAGCTTCCTCAGCTGGTTTGTTTGTCTGGTTCCTTGGTAGACAGTAATGAAATATGAGTATTGTACAGCTTTAAAGGTTGTCAAGTTTACTTGTGAAGGACAGGGTCCCACCACAGAGGGGACGCCACGGTGGACATAACTATGGCATATAAGTAACAGGAAGAAAGTACTTGATACTGAAGTGCTTCTGATGTAGTGGAGAAAGTTTTAATAATCTCCAGTATCGGGCAGATAAAGCTCAGCATCCTGAAATGAGGAAGATGAGTGGATGGGAGGCATCAACTTTTAGCAGTGAGGATGATCAGTCACAAGCACAAAACTGGACCTCTGATACCTCGAATCATGACTGATACCCTGTCTGATCAAGGCACCCAAAGAGAAGTAGTTGGGCTCAATGGTAGGTTAAATGGATGAAATACGATGTCTTACATAAAACACGAGAATAGACTCTGGCTTCCGTGCTAGGTTTAAAATCTTTTGAAATCAGGAAGCAGCAAGTAGAAATTACATGAATCGGCACAGATGCATGAAACAGGTTGATAAAAAAAAAGCAACATGTTGAAATTTTATTTCTGAGTAAGAAAGTTTGAGAAATTCACAATTAGGACCAGCTTCCTTTGGTGCTAGGATAGCATGAAGTTCATGGCACCTAACAGCTGACTGCTGTTCATGTGAGCAGAGTGAGCATTCTAATAACTACCATGTTATACATCAGTCTTTCCTTTCTAGGATTTCGCTGCCTGAATTTCTAAGTTAGATAAGCTTTCCAGTGGAGGCACAGGCATGTTGCCTGATCCGGATCAGATTCATGAATTGCAGTGATAGTAAGCTCTTGGTTCCCTACATAGAGTTTCTCTCTTCAGCCACACTCCAGTGCTGATTCAGCTGTATGATATTATAATCTTTTTCTTTAATGGTTATGGCACTGTGCATATGTATTGTATTTTCTGTTTTTCTGCTTTTTAAAACTCTTTGGAAGCTGAATTTACTGACTGACCACACAAATAAAGAACTGAAATTCTATCCTAGCTTCTTCCCCCCTCGCTGCATAGATCACTGTTGGCTATTAAAAAATAAGTAGGAAGGTAGGAAGTGGAGGGATCTATTTCAGAACTATGTATTACTCCTGACTATCTGCATGTTTTTATAATTCACCCAGTGGTCCTACCTGGATCACTTTTGTATAACATTTGTAAGTTAAGGGGGTACCAAGTTCTTTCTCTACTGCTTTTCCAGCTGTATTTAAATATGAATTCATCATAATTTCTAAATTCAGCCTTTGGGAAGGGATTGGAGAGGAGAAAAAGAGGTAACAGAGTAGGGAGCAAGGCGTGACATCAAAACCTCTGGACACAATGAAGAAAATGAATCCCACAAATGAAGATGCTTAGAACAATTAGTGTGTTTTCAAAATTCATGATAACTTAATCACGTACCACAATCACAATAGTTATAGAAATGTATGTACAGTCATATAGAATGTGTGTGTGTATATATATACGTATGTAAAAGATACAAAATATATATAGTAATAAACAGAAAGACATAGAATATGTGCTCACATATTTTTTACTTGGAGAAGGTAGCTCCAAGTTGTCACCCTCTCTGATAATAGGCCAAATGTATCTTTGTTCAAGGGTATTATTTACACATGTCGCTGTATACTTTTGTGTGTGAGATAAAATTGTTCTCAGATCTCACATTCAGAATTAAAATATTTTAACATAGTATTTAATGTTGAGTTTATATTGCAACTTAATGACCAACCCGTCACTGCTGGAAGTGACTAACCATTACCACACAAGCCTAAAGGTATTGGTAGAAAATCTTTTTATTTATAGTGAATATTATATCTGTGTAATTGGCTATGGCTCTGTAGTGGGAAGGAAGTTTCTGTGTCCATCGTGTCTTGGAATACAGTGAAGAGGAGGAAGTCTGTGGTAGCTGGATTGCCTCCCTTAGCCCTCTCAGTAGTTAATGGTGATATAAAAGGAGATTTCTGTGGGACTGGCTGAGCTCAGTGCCCCAAAAAGCGCTTTGTTTTAAATGTGTTTGTTTTTCTGTCTTTAAAAAAAAAAAAATTAAAATTACTTACTCAAACTTACTGTAACAGCTTCTGGTAGCCCTGCTTCAAATACAATTCCTTTGCAGCCGCGTCGTGGTGTACAGCATCCTGGGAAGAAACTTGCTGGAGCTGGTACAGCATGGGCCACTGAGTGAGGGTATAGTTCAGAAACTTGCTCTAAACTTTCTGCATGCGTAATTGGTTTTACTGCATGTTCAGTCCAGCCTTTATCTGGTGACAGATTGCTGGTCCTCCTCTGAATGCATTTTTAACTAGGTGTGGGAGAGATTATTTCTTCATGGGCTAGGCACTAGCTAACAGGAAGATAAAAGGGTAAATATTCAGCTTTCATGAAAGAGAAACTGGGGACTCCTGTTGTGGAAGGTGCAGTTGGATGACAATACCTGCATAGAAAATATACTGGAGCACTTGTCCCGACAGCAGGGGATTCTCATCCCTGCAGGCCTCCTATCCACGAGGCTGGAGGCACTTCTGGGCATTGGCTGCTCCTTACTCTTTTATCTGCTGTTATGTAGCAGAAATGGGAGATTTCTGGAGGAGGGGAGCATGGCTCTGGGGACTGGTGCTTGGGGCACTCAGAAAGGACAGTGGTAGGGATTCTGGTCCCCGCTCACAGCGTCACTTTTTTATCTGGTAACTGCTCAGCAGAAAATTCAGGTGCAGTCCTGCAGCAGGGACCAGTCCCCTGGGCCCTCTGTGTCTGCCAGGCTGGTGGGGAGCCTATGAGGGGGTCATCTCCAGAATCAAATGCTGCTAAAAGTGAGTTTCTTCTTACGGGCGTTGCAAGTAGGCTAGCACGAGGGCTCTGCACCGCAAGAGAGGCAGGGCTGGCTGCCTGGGGAGGCAAAACTTTCTCAGAGCACCCGGGGACGGTGGGGCAGTATCTGCGGGTGTTGTTCAGTGAGGCTTGCTGGAATACTCATCCCAAAGGCGGTGGTGGTGGGGTTGTCACAAAAGTTCCTACCCCAGCTAGGTCCTTTCTACTTGGAGAGGTGGCTTTCACCTGCAGACCTCACTGCTGGATAAAGTTTCTCTTCAACTGCTGAGATAGCATTCGAGGCACGTGAGAGGCTTGCCCGAAACAGCAGTGGAAGTTGAAAGCAGTGTCTCATTACTAGTTATTACTTGCTTTGCAGGAGCTCTTTGCTTTTTCTGTTGAAAAGATGAGTTCACAATGGCAGCTCCGTGCATCTGCGTTTCATGCCCTTCCAAGAGAGGCCCGTGAATACATCCCAGGGTTTGGGAAGCAAAGTTGTGTGAGATTTAATTCTTCCACTATTTCAAACCTCAGGTGATGAGTACTGGAAGAACAGACCACTGTGTCATTGTTCAGTTACTGTTTTGTGAGAGACCATCACAGGTGGCACTGCCCAGTCTATCGGAATTCATTTGAGGTTGCCGTGATGTGGATCACCGTTTTCAAACTGGCGGCTGGAAATCAGGTTCTTAGACTCAACTCTCGGCACCAACATTTGAAAGGGTCATATTTCAAGCAGTGCTAAGGGTGTCCATCGCAATGTGGACTTCAGTGAAGTTGGCTGGTGGATCTTCTTTCTTTCAGAAGATGATGTCACTTTTATTTGTTGCCTAAAAAATAATTAGGATTTTAATTTTTGTCCCGCTTGTGCTTATCTGAAGATTTTGCTCCTATACCTGTGCATAAGACATTTCCAGGTATGCCAACAAGGCCATGGCAATCCCTAATCCAAGCACTAGGCAAGAATTAGCGATGTGCATGTGGAAGAGGAGTGGGTTTCTGTACTGCCTCAGCATTTCATTATCACTAAGGAGTCAGAATCAACTTCAGCTGTTTAATTGAAACTACCTATATTTTATCTTTGTCAACTGCAGACCATATGTGATACTAAAGTACTCAAGTGTTGCTTAGTCTCCCGGTAACTGTCCTTCAGCTCAGACATATTTTATAAGGGCTTAATACAAGAGGCAGACTTTGAGACCAGAACTAGAAGGATGATTGCAGCAGTCTGTTAATCGAAACACAGAAGGGCAAAGCAAACCTTTAAACTCTTTGCTTGCTGGATAATAATCCTGTCCAAGATACTGGTACTACCAGACTCTGATTTTGAAATTAATTTTTTCTTGATGGCTTTGCTGGAAGATCTCAAACCCTGCACATGCTGATTATATAATGAAGAATTAAACAGCCACATGAGCCTCTGAAATAGCTATCACAGCATCATCCTTAAAGTTGCATTATCAATTCATTACTATTTCACTGCCTTTATCAGGTGTATATATAGTATGTGTGTGAAAGTCAAAGAGCATGATTCTTCCAGGAAATGTCAGTTCAGAACAGGGCCTCATGCTTTCAAGAGCTTTTGTTCTGTTCATATATTGTTAGTTTCTAGTCCTGCTTTCTGTCACTCCTTCCTTGACTTCTCCCTGCAGCTGGGGGAACTACCACCCAAGGAAGCTCTGTACTGCTCAGAGCTGCTCGTCAGGCTGTTACATGATGGAGGGTAGTACAAAAATCAGCTGATGCCTTTAAATGGTACATGTTATCCCAAGGTATGCTGAAACCAAGCTCTCAATAGTAGAGCAAGAGGAAGACAGTAGCTTTAGTAGGCAGTGATAAGCCAGATCCTCAGCTTGCCATTTGTCTTGCACATCTGCAAATGCTTATGATCCCAAACCCACAAACTTCAGAGTTTCTCCCTCCCCGCCCCCCGCCGAGTTTCCAATATTATTCTTCTGTTCAGGGATCTCATGTTCGGTCCTTTGGTTCCCTTTTTCTTGGAGGCAGTGTGTAACTGAGGATCTGCCTTTGCTCCCCCCGCCCCGCCCCAATCTCGCACTTCTCACCCTCAAATGCCAGCACTTCTGCATTTTTTTGCCCAGTCTTCTCCTTCCTAAACCTCCCTACCAGCATATCCAAATCTCTGTAAAACCCCATTCTCTCTTTCCGTAGAAATAATCTTTCATTTCAAATATGTAACGTGACATAGTGACTCAGGTCTTTGCTTAAGGACTATTTCCCTAGGACTTTTTATTCCTATTGAACTGCTTTTAAAAAAAAATATTCCTTAGCCCATTCCTTACCACATGGGTTTAGAGGGCTGGGGCCTTCAAATTTGGCCCACCTACACTGCTGTGGACCTAAATCTGCAATGTTCAAAGTGTGCGGATGGCCTCTCTTTTCTTCAGTCAGTAAGTGTTCTCAGTCCTGTTTTCTTTTCTCGGCTCAGGGTACAGCATTCAACATCTGCTTTTGTTTGATGCTCTTGCTGCTGTACGTGCTACAGCGATACAACCCGTGGTTCTGTTGCTGTAACTTGCTATTCGCCTGGCGCCGCATGGAGCCGTGGGCTGGATGGAGCGTGTTCAACGGGTGGGTGATAACGCATCTCTGTCTTTTTCTCAGTCCTGTTTTCTTTTCTCGGCTCAGGGTACAGCATTCAACATCTGCTTTTGTTTGATGCTCTTGCTGCTGTACGTGCTACAGCGATACAACCCGTGGTTCTGTTGCTGTAACTTGCTATTCGCCTGGCGCCGCATGGAGCCGTGGGCTGGATGGAGCGTGTTCAACGGGTGGGTGATAACGCATCTCTGTCTTTATTATGTCTGTCCTGGTTTCGGCTGGGATAGGGTTAAATTTCTTCCTAGTGCTATGTTTTGGATTTAGTATGAGAATAATGTTGATAACACACCGATGTTTTCAGTTGTTGCTAAGTACCCTGCTAGTCAAGGACTTCTCAGCTTCCCATGCTCTGCCAAGTGCACAAGAGGCTGGGAGGGAGCAGAGCCGCGACAGCTGGCCCAGCTGGCCAACAGGGTGTTCCATACCATGTGAACATACATGTGAACCAGTATATGAATGGTAGGCATGTCCAGGAAGTAGAAATCGCAGTTTTTTGTGCATTGCTCGGCGGGTGGTGAGCAATTGCATTGTGCATCACTCATTTTTGCATATTCTATCATTATTCCCCCCC
>NW_009233564.1:0-9840 GCF_000690835.1 Fulmarus glacialis | reverse complement strand
GAGGCAGGCAAAGCTGCGGAAGAGGGCACAAGCGCTATTTCTAAGGCAGACACAAGTGTTAGGTTTGTTTTGTGCCTTGGGCTGCTTATGAATATCCATGTAATAGCTGGGCCTGCATTCGTCATGCTGCGGTTGCTTGGAGTTAACTTGAACGTTCTCTGTGTTGATGACGATTTTGGTGTTGCAGCATTGATAAAAAGGCTGTAAACAAAATCCTGAGTAAAATTCAAGCGGCTGATTTACAGCCCAGTAATGTGCTGTAAATCACTACATGCTGTCCTCTGGTCTTTGAGATCCCATGGGCTGGAGCAGCACATTACCAGCCTTTGGCGTTTGGTGTTGGTCCCGGTGTGCCTCCGTTACCCCCTGGATGGGATCAGGAGTCCCTCCTTTCCCCAGGCCTTGCAGGGATGGGGGGCTGGGGCTTGGTGGATTTCTGCTTGCTCTGGCCGTGGTTCCCTCTGCCCTAGGTATGTGCTTAGGTGTTACTTGTATCAGAGCTGAAGGAAAAGTCAAGCAGCCGCTTCTGCTCTCCGTCTGCAGTGACTAATCCGGAGAGCTGCTCAATACGCGCCAAAGTCTACAAAATCAGGTGACTTTACAGTGAGAATGCAACTGCTGGTCACTGGTCTCGTTCTGCAGAACTGTACTGAAGTGTCTGTGTATAGGGGAGGGAATTGTATGGTCTGGTGGGGGAAGGGGAACCAAGTTCTCACCAATGTGGGATCCAACCAAGAGTAATAACGTAGCGGTGCTGGATTGGCGCGGGGAGGAAGCCTTCTCTGTGGCCTTTCCAAGGATGACCCTGGTGAAGGGCGGACACTGACTTTAGGTGCTGTTTTTCCAGTTGCGCAGACACTAGAACGCCATGTTAAAAAGAGGGAGAGGTGGGAAGGAGCAAGAGAAGACGTTCATATGAAAGAGATCTCCAGTGCACACAAGTATGAAGTACGTCTTCCAGGGAGATGTTCTTTTTTCCTTTTAAAGAAGAAATTCATGTACATGAGCCACAAGAGTTTCTGATGGTCACTGGACGTGTCAATACTAATTTTGGGAAAGACTAAAATTACTCCCTTAAGACTAGGAGCCACGGTTAACGAGTGGATCAGCACAGGACACTAACCACTGTGTACATCTGTTAACATTGTAGGGCCAGGGAAAAAATTCAGACCGTGTGAAATGGAATTGATCTTATCAGCATATATGCTACAAACACAAGCATGGAAAAAATTACTGGTTCAGCTCTTGAACCACATGAACTGGCACAGCTGTATTTTTTTCAGTGCAGTTGTACTGATTTATGTAGCGTAGGATATGTTCTTAGTAGTTTAAAAATGTTTTCCAGCTTTGGACAGACTGGAAATTTAATTCAGCAACTGTAACTTATTTCTGGCTTTTGGGTTAGCTGCTGTTGCCTCTGGACTACAGACTAATGTACCGTAACCAAGTGGCTCTTTTCTAGCCGTAGCTCCTACAATGGGACAAGCAGACAACATTTTTGCAGAAATTTAAGTAATCTATCAATAGCAAAAGTCATGAATCTAAGCCCAAGATGCTAAGAGAAGTAAATTTTGGGAAAACCAAGCATCTAAATAAGACTTCCAGGGAAAACAGGTATTTCACAAGAATATTCTCCGATAACTAATGAGGTATCTGTGCTTCACACAGGTTAGACTCCTGTTTAAGCAACAAGACCTTTAATGGTCTATTGCAGTTACATATATTAGTCAAACTCATGAAAGTAACAAAATTAATGAAATTTTATTGGCAAAAATCAAGTCGAATGTGTGACCTATGTAATTCAACAGAAGCGAGCCTCAGTTTCGTTTATCAAAATACTTCAGTTTTCCAGCTGGATCTGGAATTATCTGTGCAAGAAAGAAAAGAAAAATGTTAGTCTAAAATGAAAACCACGCAAACACAACAAACTATAAAACCAGAACAGCACAGTATTTCATAATATGACGCTAAGGCCAACCCACAAGCAACACTGAAGAGTAATTTATCAGTTGATTTGATACTAGATTACTGTTTATCTCTAAAGATACCTAACAGCAGTAAGCAGAAAGAATTTTAACTAATTGGGGGAAGAGAGAGTGCAGCCTACCAAAGGAAGAATTTTGACAGCTGGGAGCATGTACATCTATGTTGTTTGCCCCAAAAGCAAGATATTTTAATAAATTAACGTCTGAAATCCAGAGTCTTAGAATTTACTTACAGTTCTTCCCTTGGCCACCACACTCTCATGGCTTCCTCTGGTTTGATCTAATTAAATCAAACACATTTAGAAAGCATGGCTAGATCTTCGAAAAAGTCTTTTTGAACTACTCTGCTATTTAAATTATCTGCCTCTTTTGCACAGAGGAGAAAGAGAATGCTTAGGTATTGTTTTAGATCTTTACATTGATAGTATTGGAGCTGTTAATCTCAGCATTGTCAGACTGTTTTTTAGAAAATATGTTAATGTCGTATTATTTAGGTAATCCATGGTTATGGAGGGCAGAACTTTTCAGTGCCAAAATACGTCCGTTAGGCCAGCCAGCCCTCTTTCATTTTACAGTCTTAATATCCAGCCTCCCCCACTAAGACACTCTTCTGCTAGCTTGAAGGAGGTGACTCCTAGTCTCAAGTGATCCTGGGAAGTTTTCACATCCAGTAAAGGAACAGGGTTTCACATTCCACTGTTTTTACTATCAATTACAATGCTCACTACTCTGCTTAGAGGCTGCTGGGACCTGCTTTTTGTTGAGTCGGCTCTTAAACAACAACGCTCTGTCATCACCAGATGGTTCAGAAGAAAGCCACATGCTCAAATAAATGGCAGTGATCTCATCTGAACGAGGTGGCTCAGACCTCTGGTGAAAGTTTCATTATTCTGCTGAGGCTTGATCCAAGCCCAGAGAAGACAAACAAGTTCAATGGGTGTTTGTCTGAACCCTAGCTCTTCTGCTTGTAGTCACATGTAGGCGAGTAGTAACAAAGGAGGAAGAGCTATTGCGCAGCAAAGCAGTGCTCTCTGCTGGAGTTCTGATAGTGGCACACTGACTCTGTCAGATACTACAGCAGCCTGGGAACTTGTCTGTCTTTTTTGGGGTGGTACCTAGGATCCACAGTAAGACTCGACAGAGCCAAGAATTTACATGGACAAATAACTGAGAAGATAGGACAGACTCAAGAGTTTCCAACTTCCTCTCGTCAGGTGTTAACAGGAAAAGAGTTCTTGATCACGAACTCACTTCTGCTCAAGAGAGTTTTGTTCGTACACAGGGAATTCGAAATAACTGGAATATCTCTAGTGTGAGGGAAACGAGCTCCTAATGAAATCAGTAGTAATCCACAAGCTGTAACTATAATACTGTGAATTTACTGATATTATCTCCTTGAAAGTTGCAAAGACTTTGGATTTGGCTTTAGTGTAAATAACTGAGTGTTTTCTAGTAGTACACCCATTTAAATATAAACAGTAACTTACTGTTTCACTGCCAGGTTTCCAACCAGCAGGGCAAACTGGAGAAAAAAAAAAAAGGACAAAGTTAGTAAAAGTATTTTTACACACACACTTGCTTTTGTGGACTTAATATTCTCTTTCTGAACTTGAAGTAAAACAGCACACAAGTGTCACATGTAACTATCTGCAACTATTAAATACGCAGTTTTCTTTATACGTGGGATAGTGTCATAACAGTTTATACCTGATACCACCTACCACTTCCGTTAACTGGAAACTGCGTATCTCTGGATGGATGTCTATACCTTGGTTTAATTCTTGTGCCTTTCTAGACAAAGTACTGGCAAAGCAGTATCTGAGAGTGAACACCAATTCTCATAGAAACAAAAGTTTCATGATAAAATTCAGGTGACTAGAGAGAGACCTACCTTCCTTTCTTTAAAACCAATGCTAGGGGAATTGTTTTAGCAAAGAAATCAGTTAAAAGATTCCACAAGAGACTGAGTGATTTTATTTGAAGCCTTGCTCAGGAGTAAAGGGATTACAGCATGCGGTTAGCAGGCAGTGTGGCCGAGAGCCCTCTGACCACCTGTACAGTTGGACATTCTGGAGTGAAGCTCTTATCTTATCTGTTCAGATCTCTCCCTCTGAGGCTTTAGCCCAATGACTTATGCCAAATTACACTGCTTTAAGGCATGCTGTCAGACAAAGTACCACAAATGCAATTAGGAATTGTGGAGGACTTTTTTTCCTGTTCTGTGCAAAGAATCCAGTAAGGCCCCTAGGGGGGCTCTCCTCAGCATTCATGCAAAAGCTGGTGAGATTCCATGTACAGCTGGAAAAAAATGTGGTACTCTGGAAACACACTGCAGATCAATATTTTGTAAGACAGCTTTGTAACTAAATAAGAGAGGTTAAATTTCCTTAGTCAAATGTGCGTAGCCTAAGTATCAGCATTTATCTTTTTAAATCTGTACAGCAAAGCATAATAATGATTTGTACCTTCAGATAAAGGTACTTTCAAATGTCAGGTGAAATTGAGTTGAAATAGAAGTTAAGCTGCTGAACATGGGTATTAATATTTAAACAAATCTTTAAAAAAATGAATGTGTTTATTGAAACACATTAGTTAAAGAAACGTAAAAAGTTCATCCTATGCTTGAACTGGGGGGATATGAATTCTTGAGACAAAGTAATGATCTGAAGCCAGTGAAAGCTGCTTTGTCAGGGGAAGATGATCACATAGCACTTGTAAAGAAAACACAAGTAATGGCGGTCTAACTTTCACAGTATCACCATGTATCTTGACATGAAGCACTCTCAATTACTTGTCACAGATCCTCAATGAATGACACAGGACAGGGATGGCCTGCATCTCAATTATTTTAGTATGTCAAAACGTACTGAAATATTGGGCCTGACTCTTCATGGCCTCATATTTTGTACAGGTTTATGCTTGTGACAGATGGTACATAATGCCTTAATTCAGACTAAGGAATGCTTTATGCTCTGCATTCTTATGGATGTGAAGCAAAATGTGAATTACTACACGAGAAACAACCTACGGAGGTACCAGGACCACAGAATCTTGTAGCGGGGCAATCAAACCACTTCATTCACTGCATGAGGCTAGTCTCCAATGCTACTGAGTACCTTTCTTCCAAAAGCTACAAATACAGCTTCCAGTCTAAGTAAAACAATCTCCAACATGAAAGTATTTAAAAGAGCACCTTCTCCATGTTTGTCTGTGTATTGGAATGCTTGTACTAAGCGAAGCGTTTCATCCACTGATCTCCCAACAGGAAGGTCATTCATCGTGATCTGTCGAAGGATTCTCTTATCATCAATAATGAAAAGGCCTCTGTGAAAACATTTTTTTGTGTATGTTAGGAAACAGAACTAATTACAGTGTTGTGTTTACACACTATTTTATGTCTGTTGGATGGGAAGAATTTGACCTCTGCAAACACCATACAATACCCACCACCTTAGAATACTACTAGCCTACTATTCTTTATCTGTGGTATCAGATGACATGAGCTGATGGCAAGTTAAAACCAAAAAAGGGTAGTTCTTTGCAGAACATAAAACTAAGCTTTGGCAGGCCCTGCCAGGGGATGTTGCAGATGTTACGACATTACAGGGATCCCAAAAGCAATTAATCGAGTTTATGAAAGTTTTATCTCTTGAGGCCATTAGTTTCCCTTAGTCTTGACTCCACTTGGACTTGGGAGGTCCATGAGTAACTGCAATTCTGGGGTATTCTGCATGTTTGCCCTGCCCTAGGTATCTGCTGATGACTGCTGTTAAGCAGGATATTAACCTCCACCCCTGTTCTGACTCATGGCTTTTTTTTTTGTGTTCTTCAACATATGTTTTGTCTCTCAGCATGAATCCCCAACAAAAATTTCAAAAGCTTCTTTAGATATAAAGTAGTAAGTACTGCTCCAGCAGAATAAAATGAACTGTAACCAAGTGAAATACCTCAGTGTATGCCCTTGATCTTCCAGATATACACCGTAATCCTTTGAAATTTGGTGTGTCAAATCTGAAAGAAGCGGAATCTTCATAGGTCCAAGTCCCCCTTGTTTTCGAGGAGTATTAATCCTTTGAAAGAAATGAGATACAGATGTATTCCTCATAAAGATTCCCTACACAAAGTTAAAAGTCACAAACCAGAACAGTACAGACAGAAGGATTTAGTGCAAGTGACATTTTTCTTGTTCTGCACACAAGGGAGATGAATACTATTTATGGTTCAAACAAAATGTTCAGTAGATCTTTTGCAGTTTTTGGCCACATCTATTAATAGTGACCTCTTTCTTATCAGTCATGTTAGCTTTATACCAGTGTGCTCATGAATTGGGATAGTGTAACGCGTTTACAGATACCTGCATCCTTATCTCTTTTTTTCTTTCGTATTTGAAATAGGTTTTTTTGACTGAGACATAATATATTCCAAGCAGTACATATTAAACAAGCTTTACACACTAGGGTTAAAAATTGTTACCACTGAAAAATATTTTAAACATTTGTATCAATAGTATCATGCTTTCACACATTATGATATACCTACACAGGCTACAAATCTGGGGATACAGTTCTTCAGCTAAGATGGACCCATGAATAATTTTTAGCAAAACACAAGGATACGATACATACCATGCTAAGTGAGTGAACTTTGAGTCCACAGAACATGCTACTACTTCGGTATTTATTGCTCTGAATTCTTCAATTCTGTCACTGAAGGCGATTATCTCAGTTGGACATACAAATGTACTAGATGATTTAAAACAAGATAAAGTCAAAATTTCATGAGACATCCAGTAAATTCTCCGTTTAACTTAAAATGGTGGATTTATCATAAATGACTTCAGCTTTTACCTATTTTTATAGCTTCTTCAAGTATTTAACCGAAATGCTGCCTGACAAATCTTCCAGCCTCAGACTCTCCTTTAGTTATAAACGGTTTATTACTGAAGAAGATTATAAACCTACATTTAGTTTACAATCTGGATACAAGTGTTTTTACAGCTACTGTCTTTTTGACTTTATGAATATTGAGTGGCTGAATTTAAGCACAATATGCCAAGTTTTTTCAGAGGAACATACTATAATTTCTTGTTACCGTGCACGTCTGCAAATTTTAACTATTTTCACTTAAACTTTTTCCACTACAGAAGAAATAAAGTGATAAAGATCACAATTTCTAGGGCCTCGAAGCTAAGGGCCAGGGGCCACGTTCTTCCTTTTATGATGTTAAGGTAGTTATGCATCTCTGTCCTCTTTTCTTCATTTTGTGGAAAAGAATGGGTAGAAAGCTGAGGTGTTTTCACTCAACCAGTGAAGTTACAGCATTCCGAATAAAGGAGGGTAATGTTAGATGTTCTTAGGATGTTATGGGAAGAACTTAAAGGGAAAACGCCATCTCTTACTGTCCTACGTACCTTCTGGAAAATATAGATGGGATGCTGCCTTCGGTTTGCAGCAGTGCTTTACAGCATCATACAGAACATAAAGGTTGCCTGACTGGGTACTACATTCTGAAAGTTATTTTTTTGTGTGGAGACACAAATCAGTGGACACGCTTATTAGGACAAAGATTGTGTTACAATTTTACTAATGCATGATGAAAACACAAATGCAAAGAATGTATTTTCTTCTGTCGCTCCTTTCTCCTCCCCCAAACCCTTACCAAACAAAAAAACAAGACCTCAAAAAAAGAGAAAAATTAATGAATTATGAGTCTAGTGTAGCTGCACTCAGTCTTGGTATGTCTACAGTGGTCTTACTTACAAGTCAAGAGGATAGAAGAAGAAGACAAGGTATTTTCCTTCATAATCTGTTAATTTCAGCTCTTTAAACTCTCCATTAATGACTGCTGTTCCTTCCCAGTAAGGTGCTGGCTTGGAGACTGAAATACAAAGAACGTTCAAATAGAAGTCAGAACACAAAGCATGTGTTCAAAGCAGGCTGTTCATTAGCTAGCTTGTGTGCAAGGTCAACTGTTCTTCCTTTTGCTTGAAAAACAACCTGCTGCACAGTTACAAAAGGAAACTTTCTTACCACTTTAAAAAGTTCACAGCTGGCAGAGGTCACAGGATGATGAACAACTGTAGGTTTCAGTAGACGTGGAAAGTAAATAATTTGACCAACTTGTGCTTACACATGACCCCTCTGAATCACTGATAATCAAGGCCACACAAACCTTATCTGCGCATATTGAACAAACCACGTGTGCACTAACAGCTGATGGCAGAACATCTGTTAGACTGAAGGAGAAGCTGTTTAAGATTTCAGGAACCCTCACTATTTTGTTACGAGTAGCTGTTGTGAATCAGAAGCATAAGACGGTTCAAATTCATATTGTTACTTTTTAAGCCATAAAAAACTACTTGGCATTCAAGTCCACAAAAAAATACATGCTACAACATGTTTAGAGACAAATGCCAAAAAATGCATGTGTATGTATTAAATTACAACTCCTAACCAAATTGTTATTTGAAGATAGTTGTGTTTTAAAAAAAAAAATCCAATTAAAATGCATGAAATGTGTTTACTATTCCTATCAAAAGGGATTAACCTTGAATTTAAAATACTAAAAATTATTCTGCTGGGTACTATTTTCATAGTAATGTGAATTCTGAGACAAAGGTACAAGGTGATCTGAATACACTTGTGATGTCAAGGACATTGACATACAGCCCCAGGAAACTGGGGAAATGCCGCTGAGATAAATATATAGAATCTTAGTTATTATCTGGATGATGACTGTGTTGGTGGTCTCTCCTTTTCTTAGGACAACCCCCAGCTGCAGAATATAGTTGGTGAGGATCTACAACAAGGATTGCAAAAAACACCCCAAATCACCAGACACATCATGCCCCTAAGTGGGAAGGCAACCTGCTTTGGTATAACCCACAAGGGACACAGCAATACAAGTACAGAGAGTCAGTAGGTGTGACCGATAATTTCAGTTTACATTTTTTGAAGAAATGCTCTTCTTCCTCTCAAGTTGTCTGCAGAATTCTTTCTGACCAGATTTCAAGCTCCAGACTTCTTTTTTATTGAGTCTTTGTAGGTACGGGACTGTTTTCAAGTGAGAGCAAGGATTAATCTTCAAGTTATTTTGAGCTGTCCACAATGTTTCAAATGTTGCTCTTTGCAAAATAGTGACACCCCTAATCTAATCTCTTTGCAGCAAAACATTCTCTTCAACTGACCTTCAGATTACTAGGGAGAAGAAAAAGAAATTAAATAAGATGTGTTGTATCTTGACCCATTTTTAAATGAAGGTGATATTTTTGGTTTAAAAATACTTGTCTAAATGCTGTAGTAACTTACATTACAAAGGAAGGAAAAACCAAACAAAATCGGTTACACCTATCTTGACTGGTTTTTCATTTTTCTCACAGCACCTGTTTGCAAACGTTTATAATGGAAGTTATGCCCTGGCGTGGTAGAGGAAAAGGATTTAAAGCTGTAAATTCTCACAGCGAAGATTGTTTCTACACTTCTCTCCATTCTCTATTCTGCAGATCGGGACTTTTGGAGAGCATCTGACCACCTGAACATCTCACTGCGACTCAATTAAAGATGTTTGCACCTAGCTCTGCCATAAAGCATTTAAATCACAAGAGAGTGTCGGCACAAAGGCAAGCGACAAACCAAGCCCAGTCATAACTGGCAAACATAACCGGGAGACGACTGTTCAGTGTGCCTAACGACAGCGTGAGCACGAAACACTTCTGTACGTTCTTCAAAGCCTTTCCCTTAACTCGTTTGCTGCTTCTGGAACCACAGACCTGGCTCAATGTCTGCGAAACGCTGAAACTCGCTTTACCACGATAAAACCGTAGGTCTGGAAGGGACGGTGGGCCCTGCCTCCGCCC
>NW_009233563.1:0-11323 GCF_000690835.1 Fulmarus glacialis | reverse complement strand
TGAAACACTACAACAGTGGCGTATAGATAAAGTATTCCATTGGAATGACATTTACCAAATTATTGTTCTATCAAAAATATGTGTTTATTCTGTGGCCACCTGTGGAACACATTTAATAAGTAAATTAAATAAAACAAGCAAAGTATTTTTAATTTATAGACCAGTGTTTCCAGTTGCCCAGTATTAAACTCCTTCATTCAGGAATATAACTTTCAAAATCTACTGAGCACCTCCCTTCTAAAAAATCCTTCCTATTTGTTACATTAGCTTGGGCATTCCAAAATTAATGCATCATTTGAAAAATCTTTGTATCTAGTAATAATATACTTTAAAAAATAGGTTATAAGGACATTTTACAAATATCCTTTATTTACTAATCAATCATTCTTCCACCAAACCCCACTAATCTAATTTATCAATTGTAAAAAAGTTTTAGTTGTTTCGAAGTACAGAGAAATCCTTAAGAGTAGTTAGGACAGACAACCACTACTACTACTGTATCCAGATGAAATTGCAGAAAGTTGCAGTCTGCATTGCTACTAATCTAAATTCAATTCAAGCTTCAGAAAGGGACCAAGATACATAATATTTGTTCTGACGTTTTTAATAACCATGTGATAGACTCTTCAATGTCTCGTCTGTTTGAGTCAGCATGTTACCTTTCAGTATATTATACAATATTCATTTCTGAATGAAAGACTGCATACAAATTTAAGAAAAACAGAGACAGGATTAATCTTGAAAAAATTCAGCCATCTAGAAGTTGTTCAAATGGTCTAAACTACTCACGGCAGACTCCTTCCACAGTGAGTGGAGAAGTCCTCTCACAATCAGTCCAGAGACGGAATCACTCGAATATGCATTAAGTGAAATGCACCTTTAAAATCCTACATACCTCTCCAGGTGCCTTTCTCTCTCCACAGGCAATTTAGGGCAACTCAGTGTAGTGAGACTTTTCATTTCTACATGACTAAAGACAACTGAAATTATTGCATTTCACATTCTGCAACACCACTGGTCCTGCTCGTACAACTGCAATAGTCTTACAAGACCAACATCTGAATAAAATGGCCACAGAGAATGAAACTGGATCAGTTTAAGCCAAAATGAATTCCTCATACATTTATACAGCGTTATTTTTTCTTACCTGGTCAGCATCGACAAATATTATTTTATCCACAGCCAAAGGGAAAAGAACATCCAAAAAAAGAATTTTGTAGCCCCAGATAATTCTTTGTTTTTCTGTCTGTTGATAAAGCCAGCGGGGCCACTTATACTGTACTAACTCATACTTGAAACCATACTTTTTAGCCATATGAGGAATAACATCCTAGAAGAATGAACAAACTATTAGTTGCACATGTATGTGACACATCAGGACTCAGAAGGAAAAAGAGGGAATGTTGAAACATAGTTGTAGCTGTGTTGGCCTTACTGACTACATAAATTATTATTTTAAAATGTTTCTTTAGTTCTAGCAAAATCCTCAGCTACGTAAATATAAAAAGCATTTCCTTCAAACTCTTGGAGACTATCAGAAGAGAATAAATTATATAACTGGGCTTTGGGTTCCAGAAAAGAACCACCTTACACATGAGACTTTTAAAACTATTGGTATTTAATGCATTCAGAGATCATTTCCAACTGTGAAAATTTAATTTGAATTATATAATTACTCAAATGTAATTTTTTTAAAAAAACTATTTAAAATTTTTAAGAAAAAAATAATAAAAGGAAGACATTTCTCCTACCTTAAACGTTGGGGAGAGATAGTTTTTCAGAAACCAAAATTTAACTGGTGTTTTTGTATGACGTAGGACAGAAAGCATCATAATTCTGTGGAAATAAAAGTCTATAATAAACAAACGAATACACACAGGTCATTAAATTTCAACTGCACCTAGAAGATGCTAAAACTTTCTAGTATAATTTTCTTTAACCCAGTTTAAGCAGAAATTTCTGTCTATTTCTAATTAAAAGCTTTAAAGAGCATGTGATCGAGACCACTTTGAGATGGATTTGTTCGATCCAGATCAGCCAAGCAGTATTAGAAGGAACAATTTCAAAAGTGGATCTGTTAACAAGTTTTATTCTAAGAGAGGTGCGTGACAAAATTAGAATAATAATTAATACCTTATATTAACTTGGCTACTGAGATAGCTTATTTTAGAAATATATTGGTTGAGTTTAATAGGTTGCTGAAATGAAAAACAGTGGAAAAGAGAAAGCATAGTTCAAGATCCTCTTCAGAAAACCCGTGATAGCTGTAAAAATCACTATTTTGGGTTCAATTTTTTTTAACTATTGTGGCATTTGCTTGCTGTAACCAGACAGGTAAGCAATGCCTTACACTCTTACAAAAGGTCACGTCTGCCTTAAAAATCAAGAAATAACGAACTTTAAAATAAGGTAAAGAAGCATGTAGAACGTTTTAAAATTAATTTTTGTCTCTCAAAATAAACAAGTCTTTCCCTTTATGAAGGTCATTGTAGGTTGAAGGACAGAAACGTAGATGTTCAAACTGCATCAGACTACTAAGAAATAAAAATCAATACATACAAAATACTACTTTCCAAATAAATATACATGAAAGAATTGTGAAATTCCATTTTAGGATAGGAAAATCACTAAACCTGTAGACAAATACTCAAAGAAATCAGAAAAGTAACACAGATGGTGGTGAACAGCTTAGGCAATACTGTAAGAATTCGTTTAAACCATTGCTTATTGAATGAACACTGAGGTGAGTAAGGCCATATGTGCATATAGTAGTATCCATAGTTTGGACTAAACATAAATAGATACAACTCTAATGAAGTCACTGCTGTTATGTCTTTATAAAAATAGGCTGAACTTCATCCTTTATTTTCATATTTCGCGCATGCATTCATGGAAGACATGGAGAACATTTCTCTTTCTTCAAAGAATAATGGTATTTTTGAACATCTATACGTTGAATCACTTTGTTCTCAAAGATGAATTTGGTCCTCACTGTATACAGCTTTTGTATGTTTTAACAATTTATTCTCTATACCTTGTTAAAAAAATCAGTTTCTTTAAGCTGCTTAATTTTAGGATGAACGTTTACAGTATCCCTATGAAATTCTTGTTTCCGTTTTACTTTTCCTTACCTTAAAAAACGTTCATATAAATGGCCTGAAGCAACTGAAAAAATGTTAAGAATATCACGTTTCTTCTCCTTCTCTTCTGTTGAAATTTCTTCTGAAAATCTAAGAAAAAAACCCCAAATTATTATATAAAGTATACATTCAGCAGAAAGAAAATTCTACTACATTACCATTAAGCTCATAAAGAATCGAAAGTAAGAAAATACATAAAAGAAATACTCATCCTACAGTAACTGAATACACTTATATTCTACTCCCACTGCACGTGCCAATGATACCAAAATCTTTTGGGAGCAACACCTCATACCCAGTCATTCAGGACAAATGATGGCACAACTGCAGTCTCCAATATTTTCAATCAAACAGAACCAAAATTTGGCAAGAACTCCATGTTTTATCAAAGCAAAAATCAGAAATACACACAGCCAAAATACCTTGAGAACTGGTTATTTTTAAAATGAGTAACAGCTATTTTTCAAGCTTCATCCTCGTGCATTCTACATCACAAGAACCAATGCATATTCTTGAGGTGAGGGATGTCTGCATAGCCCCATAGGTGGTTGAGCTGAATGTATACTCTAAAATACAGACTGAACAAAATATAAAGATGGCCACACCAGGCCAAACCACATATTTAGCCCAGTACCTTACCAATAGCAAATGACAAGGCCAAGGAGTAGTAGCCTTTCGCAGAATACTCTCGTAACATTCAGTGGTCCGTGGTGATGGGATTTCCCAAGGGTTTTTCATAATACTTGCTGAATTCTTCCTTAAATTCACCTAATTACTCGCCCTGTAAGCTACCCTAGATCTTTGAGGTACATTGTTCAAAGGTTTTCTGTTTCTGCTGCACAGCATTCTTTGCTTGCTTTGAATACCAAAGTGGACCAGGATTGTTTTTTTAATCATGTATGCCTTCCAGCACAAACAGCTAGGGGACGGTGGCCGCAGTCTCCCTCAGAGCACTGTTTCACAGATCTTGGAACTGCAAAAGCTGCCTTAGCCTAACTGGTTACAGTAAGGCTTGATATTGTTGGAGATTCACCTCAATAGTCTTTTTTTGAGGTGAGTCACTCCTATTAATTTTTCTTCTGGTTAGATCCCTTTTAAAAGTATACTTTAAAAAGTATAAAAATAAGTATCCCTCATAATCTTTAAGAACAAATGAGACAAGTCTCAGATCTCCAACATATTTCAAAGAATTCACATCACTCCACTAATGCAAAGCTGAAATCTCAGAAGGCTGCAATGTGTGTAAGTGGCATGAATAATCTTTTGAGAAACCCATGTTCTTTTCACTCAGCAACGGTAAGAGGAGATAGCACAGAACTATCTGATCAGGACTATAGCAAACGCAAAAGAAAGGGACATCACTGGAGCGGCACTGACCACATGGTATGACATCTCTGAAGAAGACAACCCCTCAAACTAGCACTGAGTTCTCACAGGCTAAACAGACTGCAGTTCACAGTCCCAAGCAGTCTGTCTTTTCTCTTTCTGACTTTCTGACCCATTTCTTATACTTGGTGATAGCAGGACTGAAAGAACGTCAAGCTCTTTATAATGCAGCCATTACCACACGTGACTACAAAGACTGATGTGAAAAAGAAAATCAGTTTTTGATCCAAGGATCTTGAAAATATTGATTATGCAAAGCTTTACAGAAGGCAGAGATCTTCTGAATGGAACAAGCTGCTCTGAAGATGGCTGGGTTAACCTGTAAGGTCACATGGGAAAAGCAGTCAATTGGAGAAGGTCAGTTCAGTTATGAAAGGACTTGGGCGATGTGGTATGCACACGTGTCCCATGTCAGAGCACACGATGATTCCTGTAACGAACAGTGTGCTGGCAGGATACATTTTTCATCCTAGGATATCAAAGAGGAAGGTTATTTGACAAGTTCCCAGATAGGAAGAAACTGACAGACAAACAGCAGGCCTCAGATCATGCCCCTGAGCCACAACCTTGAACCAATGGGAAGAGCAAATAAACTTTATTGGGTGAGAGGCTTCAACAGCCCAGCCAAGCTCTGCACCGATGCACGCTGATGAACCAACCCACTGTGAAAAAAGACTAGACCCAGAAGATCATGAGATCTCCGGCCTTGTAACATTCTTAGAGGAAGCGAGGATTTTGATCTGCACATACATCTTTTCATGCAGCCAATCAGAAGTGGGAAGCTTGAAGGCAATGAAAAATTCCTTCAACTAACGTCATTCTGCAAAAGAGGCCACCTTTGTGCAGAAATGTGGATCCACTTCCCTGATCTGTGGCTTCAGGAAGAAATTTTTGAGAGTTATAGTATAGTAGTCTGATTTCTGAATCTAATCAATATTGTAACAGTAAAATCATCTGTGGATAAATGGTGATAAACATAAAATTGGCAATAGAGACTCAATAAAATGTCCAGGTACTTCAGATACAAGAGGCCTTGTCAGGAGAGATGATAAAGCTGAAACAGAAGCCAGTCCTGGATCTACCAAGAAATGTGTGTGCTGAGGATTAATTGGGGTCACCTGTTTACTAGATAAAGTAGAACTGGTATGCCTTTTCTTTATCTTCTTTAACAGTCTTTGTGACTGACAACCATTGCCAAGGGTACTGAAAATGGAAGAAAACCTTTTTTGAGTCTCGCGGCAGTCGTTTGGGGCCAGAAAGTCTTTACAGGATGGAGACAATGGTGATGAAAAAGCCATTCTCCTTAAATCCCTCATACTGACATTATCCCTTTCTTACTAGCTGAATTATAGTCCAAAGATGTTCTCCTGTACAATGGAGGAATCAGACTTTACCTCGATGGTAAATCTCGAATGCTTAAAGGTACTTATGGACAAAGCTACTGCAATTTCTTTTTTCTTTCAGGGCAAAGAGATCTATGTTTACTTGGATTAAGTTGCTTACACAGTCAAGTCATTAGCTCTGAATTGATTATTTCAGATGGCATTACCTTCAGTTATTTGCCTTTGCAATTATACAGCCACAACAGCTTAGCACTTGGTAGCATACTGCAGAAACAACCTGTGGAAATCAGACTTTTCGAGAGCAAACATGAGTGTTTCCTACAAAGTGGATGGAGTCCAGTGTGGAAACAATGTATTGCAAATTAAGTACCCCACACAAAAGCCTTGCATATCCAGAATAGGAATTATCATCACCTTGAAAGAGTGGATGAATTTATTGTGTTGCCAGCATTCCAGATGAAAGACCGAAGCTCATTCTACTTTGACATTAAGAAATACTGAGAACAAATAACTCATCAAATCATTGGGAATTCAGTAAGTACTTTTGCCAGCACCTCCATTTTCACAATTGAGAACATTATCTTTTTGAGATGTTTCTTGTGAAAAAGGTCTCCGAAGTGTTACAAAGAAAGAATGCTCGGAGAGCATCTAGTCCACTAAAGTACACTGGTCAAAGGTCATCTGATTGAAATGCTCTCGAAAGGACAATTAATATGTCTTGGAAAATGGTACAACACCCCATGTTCTGATCCACAGCACAGATATACTAGACTATTAAAAAAACCCCTAAATTCATTTTTCTAAGCAAAGATGAAAAATCCTTTTTTGCCCTTATCTCATTCTCATACAGTGGTATACGGCAAATTAGAAATACTACAATTTTATTAGCCCCAAATGTAAAGCTGAGACGTTTATAACAATTATTTATAGAACTCAAACTTTAAAGTAAAATGTATTTTATTGACAAATACAAAAACACTTCTTGAGCTTTCATAAATTATGTCTAGCAGCACACAAGCAGCATTATAGCCTGCTTTTTGATGTTCAGTTTGATACATCTGAGTACCGCATTACTGGCTGAGATTTTCACATTGAGATTGATTCTTTGTCACACAAAATAAAAATAATATCAATGGGGAAAATGAACAGGAACTAGAAATGCAAAGGAGGGATTAAAAGGGAAATAATGAGAGGTACAAGACATTATAGCTTGTCTTTTCGCCCTTTTTATTTGTATTGTAAATCCCGTGGGCAGCCTTTTTACATATTTGTATCACTATCAACCAAGAAACACTTATGCTATGAGTAATAATAAACATGTCCTGGCACGGTTAAAGTATAAGCAAATTATGCATTACCTTGTAACTGATTCCCGATTTCCTTTTTTTCCTGTTGTTCCATCAGTAAGGAGATCTTCATTCATTTTATCAGGCTTTTTCTGTACCTAGTCATTAAAATAAACTTATTTGTGTAATTTCGGAAGTTAGTTGATAATAATTATTACTTCAGTTGTGATAGCTAACTATGGTGTACTTACTGGCTAGAGCTGGACCAACATCTTACAAATTTCTATTTCAGTAAAACTTACTGAACTGCATTAAACTGAACAGTAAAAATGTAATTTCATACTTTTAAACTATGTACAGAACTTACTGTAATAAGAAGAAAAGTAATCAATTATGAAAAATGAAATGGTGATTAAGAAATCAAACAGCATGTTCAAGCCCTCTGTACTTCTTCATGCAAACAGTAACTAAAAGTGTGGAGAATCACATCTCATTTTCCTCCCTCATGAGTTTGCGGTCCAGCCATTAGCTGGCAGAAGAAGGGCAGCAGGGTGTTGCACCATGCATGGAAATTACCTGCAGGGAAACTGTGATTCTTGTAAGCCCTTTACAAGGAGAAAGCGACAAATCTGTCGCTGAAACATAAGCTCTCCTGTCCAGCTGAAGCAATTTCTGCTGTCTTACCCAGATGCTTAATAAAGGCTCCAAATTAATTTTGTTTGCTGACCTTAATTTCCTTGATTAAAAGAAACCTAATTGTTTTTGAAACCCAAATAGCTTCTAAAAGACTAAATGTTTGAACGTATTAAATTCTAACCATACCAATTTCACATGTTTATACCGTCAAGCTAATGCTTACAGATTTCTGTTCACACTAAATCATGCGTCTTTTTAGCTAATGCTTCTGAAGCCACATCCTAGGTATCGCTGAAGTGATTCTACTGTTCAGCTGAATGATAGAGCTTACATATTCTAGTTATAAGCTTAATACGCACCACCTTTCACATAGAATAATTTTCCTATTTTGACCCAAATGGCACCCTTTTACCCTTTCTCTGTGGTTTAAAAGCAGACTCATCACGCTCCAGAGCGTTACACATTTTCTCCAGGTTTTGGAAACTTTCAGTTACAGGACTCGGGAAGAGACTCATATACGTGGTTTTTAAAATTCCTTTTGTTCTTATGTTTACATCGTGTCTCTCCTTCTCAATGTCTAAAATTAGGATACAATGTACCAGGTACACCTACACAAAATGTTATTTACAAAATAGTGGAAAACATGTAATACTATGAAGTTCTTTCTCCTTAATATAACTCATGTTTCATTATCTGTTTTTGATACATCTTTAAGAATGAAAGTAATGTAATTTCATTTACACAAATTTGGTAGCTTAGCGTAGAATTTAACATACCTAATTTTAACTTCCACTCTGGTATCTGGACTTCAAGTAAAATCCCTCCCCAGTCACAGGAGAGAACTGGATGTCTCAAGAGGCGGTCACCCCCTTGATTCATATACATACGCGAGCTGGGATACGCAGTCCTTTGGACTGCCCTTCTCATTCTACTAAGCAGAGAGGGATTTTAAGGCACCTACACTACACTCAGACACCTTAAGCTAGATGAGATAAATCCTATCTATGTTACGCACACGGATGTATTATTTTAACAGCTGTTTAACAATCTCCCATGCAATTAGTATAACCTGATTGGCTCAAATTAACTACATTAATTTGCACACCCTTCCCTATTTAATTATACAAAATCTAAATTATATATTTCAGTATACATCTTCCAATTAAATATAGTCTAATACAGCTCATGTAAGCATGAGTCATATTGCATATAAGGAAATACTGCAGACAAAAAAGGTATCTCTTTACATACTTGGACTTTGATAATTTTGCTTCTGAAGTTGTTTAATACCACGACAACATCTGTCAGGTCAGCTACAGAATCTGTTCCTTCATGGCTGTGAGGAGAAAAAAACCCATGCAAATGTATTGGCTCATTAAAACATGCATTATTACTTGTGTTTAATTAGAGTATAAGGTTTAGGATTGTTGATATTTATAGAAAGAAAATTTCTTCACTTGCACCTAATTATATCTTAACTTCAGAAACTTTCTGAGTTTTATTAACCACTAGACATTGTCCACAGTGGTAGCCCTCACTTTTAAATTTGGATTTTCACAGGAAATTTTATCGACGAATGAAAAAATGCAGCAACCTAGAACTGAATACATTATTATGTATTATACAGGTATATATTACATTCAAATATTAAACTACATTCTATTTTTCAAATACGGAAAACATCTTAGAAATTGCTGTATGATGGCATTAAATGTACTTTTAAAATAAATCTGCTTTAAAAAGTCTGGGGAGAGCTTCATCACAGTGCTAAGATAGTAAAGACTGGCTTTCAGCTGGTTGGCTTTGGTAACTGTACCCCTAAAGACATGGCTGTGCAAGGCACCACATGAACATTTGCCCTACTTAACACCAGTTTAAAGCCATTCAAGCATCTCGAAACTGTATTGCAGTCCACTAGTAACATGTATGAAAAATGTTGCTATCACTCTGTGATACAGTGTAATAACATAATTCTCAAATTTTATAGCTTTTATACCTCAATAGCCTATATATTTTTCCTTCAATCCTTTCTATCTTTTAACAGCATTATGTGGTTTCCTCTTGCTAAGGCTACACATACAAAAAATTGGTTTAAGAAAGTAATCTGCTATGTCTTGATTTTTTTTTGCCTAGAAAACAGAAATATTAAAATCTTGTTTCAATCTGTTTCGTATTACCTATCTAAAAGTGACAGGATTTTATATATCTATCTGAATTTTCTATTTAATACATTTCTGAAAAATGTGTCTATGATGACTAAGTTTCATAGAGATGGCTGATTCTGGCAGAAAACAACGTTCAGGATTATCTTGACTTTTCTACTCTCTGATTTAGTTTCATTTTCACACTTTTAAAATATTGCTTTTATGAACACTTGGCCAAGAACTGTCTTTTTATCACAGGGATGTACAGTACTTAATATAAAAGGGCACAGATCTCCATTTTAAATAAAGCATGTCATTAAAAAGCTCGAAAATAGTAAAACTAGAGCCAAACACAAACTGTTGATAGGAGAAATGGCAGCAGCTGGCAGTGTTCCTATTTTTGCCCTCAGTTTTTACACAATCAAAATTTTCTCTATCATTCACTCAGTTACCTCAAAATCTCTATGTTATGAACTCTGTGGCTAGCTCTGCAGCTCTGCTGATGAAGATGTCTTTACAATATTCTCAATGTGTTTGCTTTGGCTGTAAATTTAATAACATTGTCTCCCTAAATCTCTTCCGTGGATCCCTCACTGTCGGCTCCATCTTTACCGAGTGCCAATTGTCTTACTCTGCTCAGCACTCAGTGTGATGAATTTCTGTCCAGTATGAATAATGTACTGAAAATAGTGATAGTTACCATTAGTTACCTTGGACACTTAGTGTTGGTCTCAAGATCCGATTTATCTGTTTCTCCATTCACGTCTTTGTATACTTCTTACTATTACACTATGGTAACTTCTTTTCCTGACCAAGTACCTCTCTTCATTTTGATTCCTAGCCACCCAACTATGTGCTCAATGGCTACTTAGAGATGAGGATATTCACTTGTTTTTAGGTAGGTATCTCTCCAAAAGAAAACAGAGTCCATCACACCATCCTCTAATTTTAAATCAGTGTGCTGAATTGTATACAGGACCTCTCCTCCTTTCTCCATCTCTATCCATATGATATTCAGCATGTTGTAATTTTATTCACGCAACAGATGCACATTTCAAATGAGCAATCATATGAATAAGGTTTTGAATGTGACCTGCGATCATGATTTATAAACTGCCTTAACAAATCCAGTAAGGATTTTGTGTTTTGTCCAAAAGGCACTGAACGCTCTTAGTGTCATTTAGTTTGTAAACTCACTGAAAGTAGGCACAACTTCCCTTTTAAATCCAAGCAAAACGTCTTGCATACTGACAGCACTATTAAATAGTTAACAATAGCTACTTTATTGTTATATTATTGTTGTATAAAACTAAACATGTTCAGCAGACTATTTAGGAAGCATTAAATTCTTCAAAACACCTACATACTTTTAATATAAATATAAATAA
>NW_009233562.1:0-9577 GCF_000690835.1 Fulmarus glacialis | reverse complement strand
CAGCAGGTCAAGCGAGGCACCTCCCCTGTGATTAGAGTCATGTTAAATAAATAAAAGTGTTTATAAAGTCACAGAAGACTGTTGAAAGATAGGCATGAGAAAGAACAGTGACCAAGGATATTCTAAGAGTTTGAATTATGACAACATCATACCTTCATTTTGGAGTGTTTCGTTCTTTCATTTTACACAGCCATAGAAAAATAGATTTACTCCAGAATTTAGTATTAGTGATCTGATGACTCTTAGAGGTTTTCCTATGGAATTCAGGACTACTTTACCATAGTTTATGACATGAAACAACAGAGGCAAAAAACCAAAAAATCTATCATCTCCATTTTGTATAATAAGGTTTCATATTAATACCAAGGAAAACTCATGCAAGAGGCTTTGCTGCATAGTTCAGAAATAAGCTTAACATAAAACAAATAGCTATGAATCATAGCAAATTATACTAGACAGATTTGTGTATTTGTGCCTCACTGAAGTTCTTATAAAAGAAATATGATCTAACTGAATTTGACTTTGATATACAGAATATCTTTCAAATAATAAGTTTAGTGATATTTTACAATGAGGCCCCTTTCACACAGTGATGTTAATAAAAACAAATTATTTATCACTTTTAGCCATGGCAATTTAATACAACAGCTCTCAGTGAATTATTTAAACAATATTTTGAGTTGTGAAATGTCTTCTACGGGATCCTCTTTCACTGTAATGTTCACAGCAGTCCTCTCTAAACACTGCAGGCTTAGCAGTCCAGACAGAAAACTTCTGAGTACTGATGTTCAGCACCGCAGCATTTACAGATGTTCCTTTCAACCTTCGTATTACTATGTTGCATCTGCTGAAGACTATAGGTCAGATTTTCATAGAGCATCCTATACCAACTGTGAAAATATGCTACTGAAACTTAGATTATGCTGTTTTGTTTTTTTTTTTAACATTTTGACAGCTGACTTAGATACTCAAGCAGGGTGATTTTAGAGATCTGGAAATTGGTTGGGAGTCTTATGTGAAAACCACTGATTTTTCCTATGTGTCTAATTGTGAAAGTTTGCACTAAGTTTTTCTCCATACAAGAAAAAATTTGCTTTATATAATCCTATTACGGTGAATATTCTGTAGATTATTATGCATACAGCTTGATTTTGTTAATGTCATTTATGTAATACAGATGATAAAAAATTGGTATTCATATAATATTATTAATGCATTCAAAGAATGAGTTCACTCATTATTTTTTCTAGAAATTACTATTATTCTTTCTAATTGTATCAAATTCTTCATGCTCTTTTGTAGTTAAAAGAATCATTATATCCTCTTTAATGAAGTAAAACTAATCTGCCATTCACAACTGTGAGTCTATGAGCATCTACTTCAAAATACCGTATCGTCTGTTCTCTTTAATAAAAGTTGTGGTTTCTTATCTTCCTCAGCAGCTCAGCTTCTTCTTATATTCCTTTAGAATTGTATGGTGGGAGGCACAAGTTGGCTTATATTCATTAAAATGACCATTTTGTTCTAACTGCTTCTATTCTAACTCTGCATTCTCAGGGCCAAAGTTTTTTAGCGCTCGTCCACATGTGGGCACTCAGGAAAATTAAGCTGAATTAATGAAGACTGTGAGTTTGGAAATCAGTGATGTCAGCTCATTTTTTACTCAGTTCATTGAATGAGTAAACCAAACTGAAGCTACTTTAATTCAGAAAGAATTTTAATTATGGAAGTGTAGTATCCCACGCAGAAATTTAATGATGTTTTGCTAGCCCAGTTAACGCATTTGCATCTTTAGTATGTTCCAAGTGATGTTTTGAGTTTAGCCATGTAGGCAAGCACGTATCTGCTATGAGTGCTTCAGTGACAACTGAAAAAGACTGAAGCAAAAACTAATGAAAAGGAAACATGAACATGCTTGTATGTGCCATGCTGCGGGCTTAGTAAATGACCCAGTCAAGCACTAGTGTGAATAGCCATGTCCAAATCTGAAAAGTTTTCATGTTCAGCTAGTGCTTAAGATTTCATATGAGAAGTTATTATGAAGAACAGATCAAAGCAGCAGAATTAAATTGTTACATTAATGCAACAGGAGACTGTGCAAATTCCTCCCAAATACATGCTTGATACCTGTGAGGCAGAGAAAGAAAGTATGAAGCATAAAACACAGTCCAAACTCACAATGAGCTGTTTCCCTTCCACAATAAAAGAGACCCCTTTGCTGCTTGTAATAGGCAGGAGTACCAGCAAGACCTTCCTTCAAACTCTTAGGAATCATTATATATATTTGAGAAAATCCCATGCCTATGAATGGAGGGATTGCACTATAGCATGCTGCTGTGTAATAAGATGGAGCTTTTCCTCCTAAGGAGTGTGAGGTGTGAATCTCTGTCATGGTGATTTTTAAACACATTTATGTCTTATGTTAATAAGAGCTTGCCATGTTAAAACTTGTGATATTCTTCATCTCTTCTACTCCAGGTATTTTTGTGAAGAAATGCACATCTGAATGGGCCTCTTGGCAATTCATTTAGTCTTAAACAGTTGCATAGAACTTCCTAGAAGGACTTGTTTCTCCCCTTGGCTGTCAAGGGCATCAGTCTAAAGGTAGTGGTAGAATTTATGTTATGTAAGTTTAAAATATCTAGAAACTCAGATATATTTAAAAAACTAATACAAAGTATCTATGCTGAGATTAAAACCAAAATACCCTAAACACTAAGTGTTAAATCTGGGAGATTGATCCAGAACCATTATGCCTAAGTGTTTGAGATATTTCACCAGAAAACTAGGTACGCGTGTTGACCTACATACTGAAAGTAATGTCATATAGCAGTGTTGTTCAGTTTTTCCTAGTGCTGATCTTCTGGTGAAAGTGATAGGGTAAGCAGTATAAAGGATTGTGCAGGACCAAGCACCACTTTAGCTCTTTCTCATACCTTTGGTCAAAGATGGAACATATTCTCAAATGAGGTATAAAACTTTCTGTTCTGCTAGTTTCTTAAAGTTGTTTCATTTTAAAGGCTAAATAAAATTAGGAATAGATTTGGAGAGAGTTAGGGTGTTTATGGAAAGAATATGAGTTTTTCCTTTCATTTTCCCTCTTTTTCCTAAGCGTATTTTCACGGTAGGAGAGGTTATAGCATCTAGAACTCCAGGTTTTAAGTCTCCAGTTCTTATGAAGTGCTATAAAAATTGGTGTGTTCCTGTCCTTTTTTCAAATATGATGACAACAATATTTGAGAGAAGCTTATGTTCCTGTACACAAGTATGTTCCTACTAATCCTTCTTTTAAGATGTCTCACTTTCGTACCCTGATGTCTTTAAAACCTCTGAATCACACATAAGTACACCAGTAATAGAGGAAGTAATAAGCCTATCCTATGTTCCAGTCTAAAAAAACTGCTTTTTTTTTTTGTTTAATGAAATACTTCTGGAATCTACAAAGATAGCATGGCTATTGTCTTCAGTTCAAGCATCAAAGCAACATGTTCTATTCTGTTTAGGGAAGAAAAATACATTATCAGTGCCTCCTGAAATCCTTGTACAGAAGCTGTTTAAAATAAATAAAAACTAATTAAAAAATCCTAATAAACAATGTTTTTGATATAAGGATGTTTCATTTTCCATTGAAAAGTATTAAACATGGTCACTTAACACGCTGCAGTACTGAATGGAACAGGGGTTCTTGACAGCAGCTAGTGGAGAGAGACTGCGTAAACCATTATAGTTATAGCAAAAGCCTTCCTGTATTTGCAACTTATCACTATATTTTCTTCAACTCCTTGAACAGGAGTAAGGGCAACTGGTTCTTGACTGCATATATTTCTAGCACAGGAAAGATTTGACTGTGATCCAAACCAATGAAAGCTCATTCTGGAGTACTGCCCTTCAGCCTTTTGACAGCACAGACTGTATTCACAGAGATCTTGGCAGTAATCATTTAATTTCAAATCCGTATTTTTATATCTAAAGAATTAATTTTTCAAAGGAGAATGTTTTACAAACCAGTTCAAGAGCTGATAGCTAGACTCTGCCACCTCTTCTGTACTTCGACTTGCTTAGTAAAGGAATATAATTGCAGGAAAAAAATGTTGGGTCAAACAGCCAGAAGTTGTTTATTTGCTTAGACACCTACGAAAGATTTAAAATTAAAAATAATTTAGCTCATGTTTCAGTCAATACAGTTGATTCTTTTGGATTCATACATTGATAATGACATATTTGAGTATACAAGGAAGACTTAATTTTGGGAATGAGATTCAACTGACATCTTTAGCTATGCAAAACTTAGGCATCTAATCTGGACTTCTTGAGTCTGTGTAGTCAATGGAGAGAGACACGTGTTGCTTAGCGCTAGTGGACTGGCTGTTTCTAACCGCTGTAATCACTTGGAGCGAGCAGCACAGAGGAGCTGCGTAGCTTAGATGATCTGATTCTTGCCCTCAAGGACGTTTAAGTCTGATGGAAAAAGGTTTGCACCCTAAGAGAACAAATAGAGACAATTCAAAGCATATTTCATGGCTATCAGAAAGAAAGTACAGAAATGGGTCACTTCTACCCTGTGCCGCAGGGAGCTGTAGTTACAGGTGCACCACTGTGCACCATCCTTAGGTAAATGTCACCAGAAAGTGACCACTGAAGGTAAAAGAAAAACAAGTTTTCTGAACATCAGCTGAAGCTCATTGAATTGCTTTTCGCTGCTTCCTTCTTTCAGATTCCTCTAGGCTTTGAACTCCTCTGTAGAGAGAGCCTACGTGGCAGATGGTTCAACACTGCCACTGGAACAGTTCACAGTGATAGATACAGCACATACGATGAGTCAAACAGATGCTCATGACAAGAAAAACTCTTGTCTCAGCTGTGTACACAAATTGTAGTGGAATACATGAAGAGAAGCCATATGTAAAAAGATCCTACAGTTGTTGTTCAGATGAGCAGTTTTCTCCAATACTTCCATCACCTCCAGAAAGCATTTAAACTATTTGGGATTTGCATTGCCTTTTTTTTAATTTCCTTTTCCATAAACATGAAGTAGACCTTAAATACATAAGATTATCATTTTGTAGGAAGAGAACAAATTCTTTCTCTAGGGACAGAACAACTCATGTCCTAGGAATTCTCATCTTCTGATAAATAGGCAGTGTAATAAGTTCATTTTTCTCATTTATATGTGTGTATAAAATAATTCTGAGCTTAAGCATTTAAACTTGTGTGCATCTGGAAGTAATGCTACTTCACCTTCACCTGTCTGCCTACAATGAAGAGGTACGCATACATGCTGTAGTCAGATTTTCTGCCAGTTAGATGTTGAACACAACTGAATTCACTTCATTGGGAGGAGCTTTTCAGGAGACATGAAGGTAGATGAATTCCCCTAACTGTATGAATTTGGGGAAGATAAACCTGGAGGATAAATGAAATCCATCAACTGAAATCTGCTGAGATGATAGGACAAAAGTGGAGATTTCACCCTGAAGTTAGCTTCCATTTGGGGAAGCTAAGCCTGAGAACAGACATTGTCAAATGAATAGATCCCAGCTATGGGAAATTGTATTTAAAGTCTTGAGGTCAGCTGGTAGTTGAAGGGAATACCTGGAAAGCAAGCCAGATTTCCAGTAAGGCATGATATTTTTATTACCCACATCTGTCTCAAAATATCATTGCTGTTCAATAAAAATTTGCATTTAGTAAAATTAAAATACATTTTTGCTTTTACCTTAGTATTTGTTGTGAGTTCACACTAATTATAATACCTTGATAATGTCAAAAAATTTGGGAAATAGATAAACTTTCTGCTGCAAAATTTTGTTTCCAAACAAACAAAAAAATCAGCACCAATATAATCAAAATTAAAATAACCCATGATGAATCCACATTGAAAAGTATTGTATTATAACATGTTAAAACTAGCAACCCTGAGCCATGTTTTTCATCGCACACTAAAAAAAAAAAAAAAGGGACACCAGGGTAATAGTGACAATAATATGTCCTCCTATGACTGTGGTTTTCTGTTTAAATGAGACCACTTTCCTGGAACATTTGGAGATCTAACTCCAAAACAGATTTCCAGCACATGAACTTGAAAAAGTGAATAGGCAATAAATAGTCTTTCACGGTTACCAACAATAAATGATGTCTGATCAGCCAACAAAAAAAGGAAGGTACTTATTCACATAGTGTGTAATTAAATCACAGGATCTCTGTCCCAAGATGTTGTGGAAGTCAAAAGTGTATCTGCGTTCAAAGAATGGCTAGACAAATTCATGGTATAATTCATCAAGGATTCTTCATAAAGTTACAATATAATTCTACTTTCTATAAATTGCCAGAAACTGGGGGACTGTGCCCAAGGAAGAGAAGGGAGAAAGTGTAGCAGTATATGTTTTATCCCAAGTCCCTGCTGGCTAACCTTAGAGGGTGGTTGCTTCTTGAGTGGAGACATTTCTCCATTTGTACTTTTTCTCCATGATATTATGCTGGGTATTTCTGAACTGTTTTCTTCTTACAAAAAGAAAAAAAAAGGTATTGGTTGTGCACTCAAATGAATATAAAACAGCTGTAATCTAACGATCACACACACTTATGCATTCAATTCAAGGCATGTGTACCGTGGATCCACGATTTGCAGCAATCCCTCAGAACTAGGAAGTGATAGCCAGAAGTTATAGCAGAAATATTTTGAAGTTTTATGGGCTTCCCCACTGTGACAAAAAGGTACAAACTTTTTTCTTCCTAATTTCATACAGTATGAAGAGCTCAAACTTATATATTATTTCCTGTTATTTCTCTGGAAGAAAATCTCAGTGTGATTTTTTCTTTCTTTCCCTCTAATCTGTCATCCTCCTCTCATTTTTCATAACTTTTTTTAGTTTACCTCATATTTGCACACCTTTCTCATCCAGTGTTTTTCACATCTTCTTCCTGTTGATTTCCATATTCTTGCCTCTACTTTGTCTTCCACTTCAAGCCTTTCTTCTTTGCACTCCATTTCTTTATTTTCACTTCATTGGAGTAACATTAATCATAGTACAACAATGACAAAGTGGACTTTGTCATTTTATTATTCCTGGTTTTTCTTCTGATAGGCACAGAATAACTTTAGAAAACTAATTTAGTCTGTTTACAAGTATTTTGGAAAGGAGTTCTTCTTGTTCTAGGGAATTTTGACAGGGGAAGTGAATTCTGCATTTTAAACAAATCAGAGACATAGTGTTTGGAGTTTTTTCCCTATTTACATCTTACATTTTTTTTGCTATAAGTTCAAGTGACTTTCATTCTAAAAAAAATTGCAGAACTGTAGTCATGATACATGTGAGAAAACACTTATCAGAAGTCAGCGTTAGTTTCAAACACTTCTAATGGCAACTATAGTTCACATTTCATGACCCTATGTCGTTGTTTAACCCCAGCCGGCAGCTAAACACCACACAGCCACTCGCTCACTCTCCCCACACCCCCGGTGGGATGAGGGAGAGAATCGGAAAAGTAAAAGTGAGAAAACTTGTGGGTTGAGATAAGAACAGTTTAATAATTGAAATGAAATAATATTATGACAATAATAATAATAGTAATAAATTGTAATGAAAAGGAAGATAACAAAAAGAGAGAGAAATAAAACCCAAGAAAGATAAGTGATGCAAATGAAAACCAATTGCTCACCACCAACCGACCGATACCAATCCAGCCCCCGAGCAGTGGCCCCCCAGCCAGCTTTCCCCTAGTTTATATACTGAGTATACTGAGCATGACGTCACGTGGTATGGAATACCTCCTTGGCCAGTTTGGGTCAGCTGTCCTGGCTGTGCCCCCTCCCAGCTTCTTGTGTATCTCCAGCCTTCTCAGTCAGTAGAGCATGAGAAGCTGAAAAGTCCTTGACTCTGTGTAAGCACCACTTAGCAACACCTAAAACATCAGCTTTAGTATTATCAACATTCTTCTCATCCTAAATCCAAAACACAGCACTACACCAGCTACTAGGAAGAAAATTAACTCTATCCCAGCTGAAACGAGGACACCCTATTACGATTGAAGAGAAAGAAACAAAAAATGGGATTTTTTAGAGCTATATTAATACTTGTTTGAACTGCATCCAATCTGATTAGGCCATAGTCACCTTTTTTCAAGTTTCTTTTTTCCCGCATGTTCATAGCATTGCCAAGTGCAACATCAACAGAAGCAAAACCTTTAGGTAAACATTAACAGTGGAGGATTTCTCTTTCTTTGGTGGTCCTCCGGAAAGAGCAGTTCTTTCTGTTGCTGCATCCTAGGTTGCCACCCAGTGGAGAAGACTGTAAATTCTAGCTGTCGCAGGTTCAAAAAGAGGAACCTTGTTACTCACCGGCTGGCAGCCCTTTATTCTGCAAGGAAATACCTGTGGGTGGTCTTTTGTGAAAACAGTGCTTTCTTTTGTTGTTTTTCGGTTGCTTTAATTTAGGTTTAAAAGGTGAACTAGCAATAGCACAGAATCTTAAGGTACAGGCCTCTGGGGTTTGCCTCTGTTCTCTAGATATTTGCTGGTTTTGACCAGTGTGTTATATGCAGTATAACAGCCTAATACAACAATGTAGCTCCATTTATATTAATGTAAAAAATTATTAGTATGGGAGCAGACCAGAGCTGTGGTTTGCAACAGTGTCTTGAATTCTACAAAAAGATTACATTATTTTCAACTGCTTATAAGTTATGCCATGGGCTGTTAAAACCTCTTCTAACACAAACTTCATTTGGCCTTAGCTATGTTTAAACAAGCAGCTCACAACTTTGAGGGGAAAAAAAACCAAACCACCCAAACCCCAAAACTAGCTTTCAGTTTGTATTACTGAATTATCTGACTCATTCTGTACTTATTTCATCTAAGTGTTTGAAATTGCTATACAAAGCTAATGTAGGCAAGTGTTCGCAGCCACCAGTATTTAAGTAGTGTATCATGAGGAAATACTCTGAGTATTTAAGGGAAGGAGAACACCAGAGAAGGGTGAATTAGAGTACAGAAAAAAGCAAGGATACTGATCACTCTAAGGAACAAAGAAATGGAAGGCAGTGACAAGTAGCTTCCATATCAGAAGCAATCCCTGAGTAGCCATCACTCTGCCCTGGTCCACGAGCCCAGGGGTGTCCAGAGCAGACCAAACACAAATGGAAAAAGATATTGCCAAAATCCTCGTTCTTTTGGAAGTCTGTAGTAGGCCATTGCCACCACGAAAGCCAAGTAGAAAGCACAATCTCAAAGAGTGCTTTCTTTCTTTAGAAAGATAAAAAGCAACAGAATCTCGAAGTCTTTTAAAATTGTCCCTCACATTTTCAGCTGAAAAGAAGTCTCCTTATCTAGTCTATGGCCTGGTACTTCCATTTTTCAAGTTCTTCCATCGAAGCCTTTGTCAGGAGAGAAAAAGAGAGGAGGGCAAGGCTGATTCTGCCTGTAATGGCTCATGTAGGGTTTCCAAACTTGTCGTGACACATTCTGCTTCTTTAAAGTCCTCTTCACATTATCATATCTCTGTCTTTTACTGAAGGAACCAAGTTGTAGCAGATAAGGTAGAAACTTTGGAGGATGGGATCCGCCCGAGGGTACTGAGGG
>NW_009233561.1:0-12759 GCF_000690835.1 Fulmarus glacialis | reverse complement strand
GAAGAGTGTACCTGTCTAAACTGTGAGCATCATCCAGCCACGATCTGCTTTTGTGCAGATCATAACCTGCCACTGCCAGTTTTGCAATGACGGGTCTAATCACAGCCTCAGATATGCTGGGCAAAAAGGAAAAGGCAGATTTAGCCGAGCCCAGTTATAGCAGCAAATCTATGAAGGCACAGAGTAAAATACTTACCTTCCTCTGCTTCTGGCTCAGGAGATGTCTTTCCTTTTAGGATTCTTGAAATATGGGCAACAGAAGCTTTCACTTTCTTCTTCAGACTCTGCTCCACTGACTGCTCCACTGAATGAGACCTTGCATACGGTTTAAAGAGTCCTGGCTTGTTGCAGAAGGAGCTTTTCTGCTTACCACTGGAGTCCTTTTGGGGGCCATACATTTCTTTATCACTCTCTGACACTTTCCCCATGGCTAATAAGTTAGTTGCCTTTGAATCCTCAGATATTTCCAAATGGTTCTTCCTGTTCTTGTCCTCTGCCTCTTCTCTGATGCACAGTCTTTTGTCCTTATGCAAATGTCCTGCAGGAGGTGACCTTGCCCTTTCACCAAAAGGTATAAACCGTCGACCAGTTGGTTTAGGTGGAGGCTTCCTATAGTTCATAAATTCAAATGGAAAATAGACAATGTCATACAAGTCAGAGAAATTCAAATAGGCAGGCTCTACCTCTGATATGTCAAATTTTGGAGTTCCACTGCCAAGACTGGGTGTTTCATCCGACAGGTCTTTGATTTTCACTAAAGAAACTTCTGGGTGTTTACCAGTGTCCTTGCTCACTGACACTTGACTGGGTCTTTTTCCAGTGTCCAAGCTATCTGTTGAGGAAACACTCACTGGGCTAGAAGTGGGGCTCTCAAATGCTAAGTCCTCCAGATGCTCACATTCATGAGGAACCGTCTGTGCTCCCTGCCCTTCCAGTACCACTGACTCCTCACTCACGACAAGATAGGGTTCTGCAAGGTCATCCAGCTCAGAGACTTCTCCTCTTTTACCCCCTTGGACAGAAGGGAAGGAGGTGTCCATGGGTGCTTGGCTACCTGGGCCTTTGTAGAACATCTCTGTGGGAGGAGAGATGTGCTTTCTGCATTCCTCCTCACCAGACACTGACTCTGCCCAAACATTCATCTCTTCAGAGAGGGAAACCATCTCATCCACTAAGCCCTCCAGCACAGCAGACTCCTCATCACTGTAAAAAGAAGACCTGTGATGTGAGAGCTCCTGGCTTTGATCCCTGCGGAGCGACGGTGGGACAGTTTTTCTGGCATCACAGCTTCCACTTTCTAAGGCAACGCCTCTACCCTCACCATAAACCTTTGGATGTTCCTCATATTCTAGCTCATAGACTGAAGCTGGAGCATCTTCTGGTTGTGAAGCAGTTAAGACTGGAGGCCCACCCTCCAGATCAGCAGAAACACTGCCACTGGGGTAGGCTGCCCTGTGCTGTTCAAACACTTGGTGTCCAGCCTTGGGGAAAGGAGCAGGCATAGTCTGTCCAGCTGCTTGGCTTCCACTTGCTGTCACAACAGATCTCACCTCACTGCGAAGTGATGCCTTTGGGTGTTCTTGCTTTTTACTCTCACAGACTGAAGGGAGGCCAGTATTTTGGGAGGACACAGTTCTAGCTGGGTGTCTGCTCTCCAGAACAGCAGGCACCGTGCCACTGTCTTCAGAAACCTTCTGGGGTTCAGCTCTCTCGATTTCAGCCTCACGGGCCACACTGGGAACAACCTCTGCGACAGCTGAGCTTTCACTCCTCAGAGCAGCAAGCCTCTCCTTGCTGTGAGCTGGCCATTCCCTTTCAGCCTGCCGTGCTCCATCGGAGACCGAAGTCGGCATTGAATTTGGTGGTGGGACTTTTGGAACAACGAGATGCTCTCCCTTCAGGACGGCAGATGCTGTGTCTACATGAACAGGAGCCCTCTTGTGCACTTGGCTTTCACGATCATGGGCTGACGGTGGAGTGATTCCCATAATACCTGGTCCTTCATCCTCCAGGACAGCAGATCTCACCTCTTTATAGGGCTTCAGCTTCTGATGAGCACCTTCCTCAGCTGTGTGCAGAGCAGTCAGGGTACCTGGCCGTTTGCCCACCAAGACAGTAGTTGCTGGAACACTTTGACCAGGAAGTTCCTGACTTTTGTCTTTACATACTGGAAGTGCATCCGTTTCTGTTTGTGGGCCTGTTAAAACAGCAGAGCTTTCATGCTGCGTGAGATCAGATTTGGCAACACTGTGAGCAGAAGTCTTCTCATGTGAATGTTTCTGCCTTTTGTCTTTCCAAGGTGGAACTGGGGCTGTCCTTTTGATAAGCAAGCTTCCACCTTTTAGATCCGGGTGGATGTCGGTACTGTGAGCAGCTTCCTGGGGCAGACACACACCTCCCTCACTTGTAGGGGCTGGCTTGGAGGTGGTCTCTGACCGTGTGAGGGTTGAAACGGACTGTTTGCCCTCCTGAAAAGCAGTGTCAGAGGCACTGCCAGGGGAAGATTTACCCTCCATGCTTTCACGTTTTTGAGCTGATGATGCGGTTACATCTGAGCTCTGGGCAGTTAGAATGGGGCTTTTGCCTTCCAAATCTTCAACTTCCTCCTCAATGTAAGCAGCTTTTGACTTCTTCAGTAAATGTTTCCTATTCTCGCTCCTATGAGGTGACACTGGAAGCCTCTCTAGCTGTTGCACAAAAACAGCTGGGCACCCATTACCCTCACATTGTGTGGAAAGAGGGGGCTGATCTTCTGAACAATCCTTGTGGGCTCTTCTAAAGTCCTCTTGCTTTGAAGCATCTACAGAACATCCCTTGCCAGGCCCTGCAGAAGTGTCGCAGTGGTCGCTGCCTTCAGGGCAACTTTCCTGTGACAATATATCACAGTCTTCTTCCAAAATATCTTGTTCCCTCACTGATCTTGAGGCTCTCAGCCTGTAGTCATCCAGGGAGCGGCTTCGGCTAGCACCAGCAATGGCAGGATGTGGTGGTTTTCTTGCAGTGTCAAATGAAGCTGATTTGGTCAAGGAACCAAGCAGACTTTCCCTGTGATCATCTCCATCGTCAGACTTTCCTTCTTCTTCTTCTTCCAGTTCGAACTGCTCTAGAAGGGGTTCACGGAGACCACTGAGGGGCACCTTTGAATATCCAGCTTTCCGGAAGGTCCTTCTGGCTCTGTCCAGGTGCCTTCTGAACTCCCTGCCTGGTGAGGAAGGCCCCCTTGCAGGTAGCTCAGCTGCTTGGCTGTAGAAAGTGCTTTTAATGACACTCTGTCTAGGAACACAGACAGGTGGCTTTTCTGTCCCATCCCCAGCCTTTTCAATTCTGTCCTTATCAGACAAAAATATGTCTGGTTTTTCTTTCTGACATAGATGTGATGTGCTTTCTGTGGAAGTCCTCACTGATGAAGGCTCAGCAGCACTGCTTCTTTGGGCCTGCTCTGTTCTTTCAACTTGAAGTCTGGGATGGAGCCCCTCCTCTTTCTCCTTTAGGATACTTGCCGTGAGCTCTTTGCTTTCTGTAGGTGATTTGTCCCCCACCTCAGCTTTCATTGAAGCGTACTTCCTCCTCATGGGTTTTACTGGAGGGACGGAGATTTTGGAGTGCTTCTCTTCACTTGCATGTTTTGGAGGTTCCTGATGGCTCAATGCATCAAATATGGACAAGTGCAGTTCGGGTGTAGAGCCAAAGTGCCTCTTCTTGGGGAAATGCGAGTTCTCATTGTCTGAAGAGGAGCCGCTGGTACTGGACGAAGTGCTTTCTTCAATCAGATGTCGGGAGATGGCCAGGGAGGTGTTGTCGTGAGTCCTTTCTAGGATTTCTGGGATAGATCGCATTACCAGTATGGATTTATAGCACATCAGAGACCGCTGAAAAGCAAAACAAATTACAGCACAATCAGATGGAAATATGGTGGGAGTATGGTAAAGCAAGCATACCAAATGAACTTCTTCACTCTTAAATACCACACATACTAGTTTAATAACACTTTGCCACCCTTTTGCACGTATTGTCAATCCAGGCCTCCTTTGCTCTCCAACTCTTCCTCTTCTCTCATTCACAGAGGTGAAACTAAATGTGACTTCAGGGGACATACTTGCTGTTGTGAACAGGGAAGCAGAATCCTGCTTGAGATTTTCAAAGACAATCTGGCCACTCAAAGCAGATGGAAAAGGAGTTTTTAATGGAACATTTCAGATGAGAGCCTAGCTGGAGCAAATGGCCTTAAATCCGTTGACTGCAGTACAACCTACAGTGACGTAGAACAACAGAAGACCTACCATACTGTAGGAGGTAGGATTCATCTGCTCTAACTTCTGCCATGTGAGACATCTCATCTGAAGTTGAGCAGCTGGCCTCCCCTTACAGCCAACAGAGAGAAACAGGCATCTTCAGAAGGCAATGAATCTGATTATTTTAGAGAACTTCAGGAAAAGAGGCATCTTCTTGGGAACTGTCTATAATTCAGTACCAACTGCAAAGGCAGCTGAGGGTACCTAACTTAGACTCAACCATGTGTCTTACAGGCACCTGCATTAGACCAGATGACTTCCAGGCAGTAAAAGTCTAGATAATTTATTTCTGCCGTATCCATCGACCACTCTCTCCTGGGCTTATTCCCCATTCATAACCAAGCTGAGATCTCTGCTGTGCTCATTGTCTTAGCCTGATAGACTTTAAAAGATGCAAATGTAATTAAAAATAAATATAACTAAAAAGAACCAACATAGATTAAGGCCAACTCACCTGCCACTTGCTCCGAGCCACAATGAATTTGAGCTGCTTGGTATTAATGAAATGAGCTGCTTCGAGGGGGAGATTACGCTGCCAGGTAGAATGAGAGGAAAATCATTGGTTAAAAAATCCTGACTTCATTTCCTGAGAAGTTTTTTTTTAGGATTCCCTCTGTCCAGAATTGTTTAATTTAGGAAAATTACAATACACCAAATGCTACAATCCCCTCAGGGCTAAATTGTAGACAATCTCAGCTTTTCAATGATAAAAGCAAGCCCTGTTCAATGTATGTCATTAAATTCCTTTTTGTTTTGTTAATTTTTAGCTCTTCTCCTTAGCAATTTAAGGCATTGGAATACAAACCATAACTTCGCTCTGCAAAGCCACAGTTTCCTTTCTATACAGACATGTTACATCTGCTCATGTCAGCAGTAATCTTTATCTTTTGAAAGGAAAGATATCTTGGCATGTAAACACCAATGTGTCTCCTCTTTCTGGAGAGCTATGCCCGAGTTTCTCTGTAGGACAGAAAGTAGGAGACCAAGAGAAAGAATAAACCAGCAAATAATATCAAGCAGCTTTAAGAGGTCCAAAGGTCCCTTCCAACCTCAATATTTTTAATGACTCTACTAAAGAACCAGGAAAAACTTACCATGAACCACTTGTGGGAAAGACAGTCCAAAGCACTAGGCCTGGCTCTGATAAAAGAAAAGATCACCATTTTAGTAGCAAGTCACTTCCAACAGCAACTACAAGATCTTCCTGAAGGTGCTTGCTTCACATGGACACACACATACACTTTTGTGTATGTCCTTAGGCTGCTGTTTTAGAGCTGAGAAGCCAAACAGACAGACAGAGGCTTTCAACCCAAGGTTTCCTTCCCTTGAGGTGAAACCATCCTCCTTTTTCAGTCTGAGACTCCCTGCAGATCCTCAGAAGACCCCATGGCACTCTGCAGGGAGCCTGTTCAAGGGCGTCGAGAGCAGCCCTAGGAGTGACTTTGACTCTTTAGGTGGCCAGAGCAAAAATAGTTTTGGCAGCAGGCAGAATAGACATGAAATCAAAAAGCAAGTGCCTGCAAACATGCCTTCAAGCCACCTTTCGTACCTGCAACTTCTTAATGAATATGGTTAATATTATTTAATTCTCGCGTAACTCCCCCTATACCAGTCCTTGCTCTTCCCACTTCTCTATGTCATTTCAGAAACTCATCTGCCTGGAGGAGTCAGGGAGTAAGGACACCACCATACCAGAAACAGGCCGATTTGGAAAATTGCCAAGTTGCGTTTTGGGTAATGGGGAATAATAAAGAAGAATTAGGGCGTAACACACCACGTCTCACTCAGCTTTCTACTTTTCAAAACAAGCTGAGATCTGCCTGCTGAGACACCATCATCTTTGCACACTGGCTGTAGGAAGGACAAAAGTGCACTCACTTGGGGTGCTGCTGTAGGATCCCTTTCATAAAGTCCTTTGCATCTTCACTCAAGTGAACAAAATCAGGAATGGTCCATGAAATTTCCCCGTTCTGGATATTTAGAAGGGTTCCTCTGTCGTTCTCCCCAGCAAATGGAGACTTGCATGTTAGGCTTATTTATTGAACACCATAAAATAAAAGGAGACAGACTTTAGACTTTTATTTGCTGTTCAAGTGACAGAAGCACAAATGCTTACATGGGGCTTTAAAATGCTTGAGAGACTCCATGAGTGGGCCTTGCAATGCTTCTGAGCACTGACTGCATCCACTTACAGAGCATCTTTCACCCCAGCATTACATGGCACTTAACTGAATTATTTCTCTCTGGAATAAGGAATTAAGGGTTTGATTTTGCACAGCTACAGTAGGGTGTTGGCTAAAACAGGCAAGGGGAAGACTGAACCTCATCCACCGCTCTCATTGCTAACTGCAAGGAGAGTTGCTGTCAGGTCTTCAAGCAGGGACAATGAACAAAGCCCTGGGCAACAAGGGAAGAGTCAGTAAAGGAGAAAACCACAAAAGAAGTTGCCCTCATTATAGAAGAACGCAATGCTTCATTCAAATCCCTCACTTGAAGGTACTGGAGGGCTCTGACTGGCTAAGAGATGTTTGCCCCTCTGCTCCGGTGAGACCCCCCCTGCAGTGCTGCGTCCAGCTCTGGGGTCCTCAGCACAGGACAGACATGGACCTGTTGGAGCGGGTCCAGAGGAGGCCACCAAAATGATCAGGGGGGTGGAACACCTCTCCTATGAGGAAAGGCTGAGAGAGTTGGGGTTGTTCAGCCTGGAGAAGAGAAGGCTTCGGGGAGACCTTATTGCGGCCTTTCAGTACTTAAAGGGGGCTTATAAGACAGATGGGGACAAAAGCTTTTTAGCAGCGCCTGTTGTGACAGGACAAGGGGGAATGGTTTTAAACTAAAAGAGGGTAGATTTAGACTAAATATAAGGAAGAAATTCTTTACAATGAGGGTGGTGAAACCCTGGCCCAGGTTGCCCAGAGAGGTGGTAGATGCCCCATCCCTGGGAACATTCAAGGTCAGGTTGGACGGGGCTCTGAGCAACCTGATCTAGTGAAAGATGTCCCTGCCCATGGCAGGGGATTGGACTAGATGACCTTTAAAGGTCCCTTCCAACCCAAACTATTCTATGATTCTATGATTCTATATTGAATTAGTCTTTCGAAGAAGATTTATTTACCTTAAATACGTGATGACTCCAACAGCCCTGAGGAGAGAGGGAACACAAATGTCAGGTGGTCATCACTATTTCTCGATCCTTCTCAAGCACACAGCCCTTCTTCCTGCTACTAGACACCCTGGCACAGTAAGATCACCTTCTTCTCCTCACCTTTCCAAGGAAAATAAAACCCCAAAGCTATTGTTTTCACCCTTCAATTTTTTTCCCTTCAACATTTTTTAAAATTGTTCTCAAGTAATCCTCCGTTTTTAAAGCACAGATAGAGGAGAAGACTCAAAATACTTTTTTTGAGTTTGTTTGCCTTTTCTAGAAAGCCCCTTAGGATCATCCTCCCTAGTTGCTTCCTCTAACAAAGATCATCTTCTCTAAGATGCTCCTTTGCATTCTTTTTTTGAGTTTGTTTGCCTTTTCTAGAAAGCCCCTTAGGATCATCCTCCCTAGTTGCTGCCTCTAACAAAGATCATCTTCTCTTTGCATTAATTAGCTGTCAGAGTTCAATTATGGTTGAACAAAATAGACAGAAGGAGCTTTAAAGAGCCCTGATGGGTTTTGGATTCTCAGTGTTCACTTTCAGTTTCCTGTGTTATTATCACTACTCCATTTACTTATTAACGATAAATGGAAATTCAGGCCGTCTAGCACAAAAGCTTTTTAGAAAGATGACAGGTTACCAGATATCGGTTGCTTTTGACACTGGTGACTGAGAAACAATTTCTGGGGCAACAAACTCCGGAGACCCGTATTTGCTGAATTGAGGTTCAAAGGGCGTTATCTTCTGAGCAAATCCGAAGTCACAGAGCTTAAGGTCTTCCCTTTCAGGATAAACCATGAGGATATTCAGTGGCTAGTAAATGAAATAAAATAAAAAGGAGAAACTTTTCTTGAAAGCAGGCAATATTTTCAGTTGTAAGAAAGAATAATTTGAATAGAGAACTCCCATTCCCTGTCCAACAAGAGGCTATAATAAGCTAGACCTGCCATTGCACGTTACCTTAATGTCCAAATGAAGGACGTTGTTGTCATGAAGATATTTGATTCCTTCCAAAATTTGCTTGATATACAATTTGACCTAAAAATTAAATAATTAAACAATTATTGAACATTAATAGTAAATAAGAGGGTCCCTGATTCCACCAACATTTTTAATATACGAGCAAGGGAGAGATTGAACTAGAAATAGTTTTAAAACTAGAATGAACTTCTTATATTAGTCTTGCAATTGAAATAACACGTGAACCAAACATTACCCTGTGGAATGAAGCTGTGCCTCATGTGTGACAACGTTGCCCTGCTGGAGCCTTCTATATGTGAAAAAGTCCTTACTTTAAAAAAAAAAAAAACCTACAAACATGCAAAAAAGAGATACAGAAATCCTCAAGTTTGATGAACCTTATCAACTGTCTAACTTATCTAACTCAGTTCTGGCTTGGTGTAAATTAGACAAACACACATAAAACACAAATACGTTTTAAAACTATGTTGCAAACCTATTTTCTTGACTGTATGTAGATCCAATCTGACTATGACTGAACAAGGAGTGAAGATTTACAGCTAGCTTCAGCTTTGGAAGTCCTCTACCTTTGACATTTTGTAGTGTTAGCTGACATTTGATCTTTAAAGGTCCCTTCCAACCCAAACCATTCTATGATTCTATGATACTTCCCTCTGAGTATTTCTAAGAAAAATCACTTTTACCAATAAATAGGGGACACCTGGCTACTAGATGGGAGATGTGAAACATTTTGAACTTTGAGCACCAAGGATCTCAAAAAAACCCTTAGAAAGCATAATTTCAGCCCTTGGTTTGGAGACTGAAAGGGAGTGAATAGAAGTACAGTTGCGAGGGGATAAAGTGTTATTAAGCAAGTGAAGATACAGGAGCTCCAGGTGACAAAGAGCAAAGAAATTATGATAATAGAGCAAATATCATCTGTAATATGATCTGTAACATCATCTGTAATAGGCTGAATGCTGGTGGTCACGACCACTGGCTGTTTCTAGCTGTTCCCCAAAGAAACTCAACTTAGTAATGAAAGCTGATGGGAACACATCTTAAAGGCTGCTTCTGTTTTGACAAATTATCACTGGTTCAAAGACATTCCTCATATTCAAAAAGGAAAATGCAGCTGGAAGGTACTCTGGTGGTACCCACCAACTCTGGACTTTCAAATGAGAAAGAAAGATTACCTCTGCTTCAGTGACGACACTCTTCTTGAATAAACGGTCAAGGAGCTCTTCACTGGAGCATCTGACAACGGCATTAAGGGAAAACAGAACTACAGTTAAATGCTTATTTTTACTTTGTAATCACCTCCAGCTAACAGCAGAATTCATGAGGTGATCTCAGGGAACGTGATGTGTAACTCATTAAAGTCTCTATTGCAGCGATGTCCTTCTTGCAGAATTGGGCTGCTCTAAACCTGTGCTCCCTACAAGCAGGAGCATGGTATTGCTTGTGCTAAAATCTACCTGTTGACTATGGGCTTTTCTGCTCTGCACTGCATTTTCCTGGTGCTCACCCAGACTCGATCTCATGGAAACAGAGTCCTTCACTTCCAGACATTTCAGAAAAGAGTTTTGGTGCTTAACAACTCATTCACACTTGTCTCTACAAGTATCATGATTTTTCCTAAGGCAGCAGAAACATTGTACTTCGGTGAAGGTCTCACAGAGCTATGCCATCCTGCAGTGCAGGGAAAGATTGTGAGTGTCCTTTTATTTCAGGCAAAACTTAAAAATGGTTAATTGCTTAGTCATTTAATAAATGATCTCTACCTAGTACTTCCCAGCCTCCTCAGACAAGCAGCACAGAAAAGGATACAACTCCAGAATCAAAATCAGTGTTTTCCGCGTTTCAAACTGATCCAGGAGCCTGGTAATTCTGTCGTGGGACAGAGAGGCAAGAATATCCCTCTCTTGATGCGCTCGAGCCTTCGTTTTGCTTCGTAGAGGTATGAATTTGGCAGCACAAGACACTCTGTTCCCTTTGTGCACAACTCGTTTCACAAAGCTGAAGCAGCCTCTGTGTAAAAATCAAAGGAGAAGCCCTGCTCAGACTTGGTTCAAAGCCCTCCGCACAGCGGGCGTAGACCTTTCCATGTCCCAGCCTTTGACAGCTCCCTGCTGCTCAGGGCTTAAATTCTCCAACATTAAAAGCTCATTTTCCTGTATGTGAGGTGCTATTGCCCTCTCCTGGCTGTCTCCAAAACTAAGCAAAGAGTTTCAAGGGAAAAGCTGTTTCAGGTGATACAGCTTTGTGCTGACAAAGGCTGATGCTCTTGGATCCCCTGGACGGACACGGTGCTTGTGCATACGTCACTCTGGGCTTGTGACCCTAACATGGCCAAGAAGTCATACCTGGGCACCTATCCTGCCAGCTTCTGACTGGTATTTTTTTCTGGTTGGAGCTACCTGGACCTATGGACTGTATGGACTCTCCCATCCTCTGTCAGAAACCTCAGGAAAGTGTTTCTAGCACACCTGCAATGGGGTGACCTCCAACTTCTGCCAGTACTTTCACCTTTTCAGACGTTTCCACAGCTGGGCTCACCTCTGGTTACACACGCTCAGCAGCTCAGATGGGCAATTAGATATTCTCTGGCAGTGATGCTATAAAGTTGGAAAATTCATTTACCTTCCAATCTCCTGCTTAACCTCATAAAGGGAATGGAGCTTTCGCCTGGTGGCCACTTTCTTTGCTGCTTGGTCTTTCTTAGCTTTGGAAATGAAGGAAAATATAAGTGTTAATATTCAGACACCAATGCCTTGCTAATAGCGTGCAAAGTTATTACAGGACAATTTAAGGCAGGAAAAATCACAGGGGTCCTCTAAACTTCTGCACAGAATTAAGTGGAGCTGTTCGATGACAGAACCTGTCAATATGAACTTTGGGGCTGCATCTTCACCTGACGTAAATCTGAAGAGGCAGGCTAAAGAGCAGAACACCACCAGGGACATGGCCCCACTTATTTCTGTGGCTCATTGTATCAGTTTGTCAAGCAGAGAAAAAAAAAAAAAATCTAATTTGTGTATATATAGGTCATTACACATTTGTGTATATGTAGGTCATTAGATCACTTGCTCTTATACTGGATCCTGCCATACTAGTAATATACAAATGCTACGCAGGAATACAGAGCAGATACCATATGGGTACCAGAAGATGACTGCAACGGAGTACACATTGCAATGGCTATGGGAGCAATCCTGCAGCTGAAAGAATGACATTACCTTCGTGTACGATAAGCTCTGCTTTGCACAAAACCTCCCCTCCTGCATTTTTGGCAACACAGGTATAAACACCACCATCTTCCAAGGCAGCATTGTCCACGACTAAGAAATATGTTGTTCCTTCCTTCCCTTGATGGAGCCTGCTGCTGTCTGTCAGCAATGAAGTGCCCTGAAAGAATGAAATGACATTTTGGCACTGGAAAAACCAAGATGGAAACAGATGTTTCTTCTCTTCAAGAAACGAGGTACAGGAGCAGAGCTACAACACAGACCGTTCAGGCTAGCAAATCTCGCTAACAAAATGCTGGCTGAAGAAGTCCCCCATGCCTAACTATTTCTCTGCTTCCACATTACCCAATAACATTTTTGTTTCGTAACCCATTCATAGGAATACAGGCTTGGGAGAGATCACCAGGGCTATGTGGTTTATTCTTCAGCTCTCCCAGCACACCACGCCTGAGCAGTCAGCCCAGGGAGCACGAGGATCAGCTACTTTGCTCCTGCCTGGTCTCCAGCTTCCGCTGGCACTGCTTAATATATTCATAAACGCTATGAAAAAGGGGACAGGAGGGAGTGTGTGTGTCACAGAGAGCAGATTATGAAGATCTGCAAAAGGACCTTAGGAGCCCGCCCTTCTGGGCAGTAAAATGCCAGGTAAATGTATATAATACAATAAATGTAAAGTGATGCAACCCTATTCCCCCCCATGAAACGTTGGTCTCTGAGCTGTTCTTATTATACTGGAGCAAAACTTTGAGTTGCAGTAGATGACTCCATGGCAGCACCAGCTCAGCGCTTGGCGGCAGTCAAAAAGTACCAGATGTTAGAAATTATTAGGGAAGAAATGAAGAATACGACAGAAAGCATCATCTTATAAATCCTCGGTTTGCCCAGGGCGTGGTACTGTTGCAGCAACGTTCTTTCTGTAACAGCTTCCAGATGAGGATTGACAGAGCAAGCCGGGGCTCTTCAGCCTGGAAGGGAGGCTCTAGCAATATGACACGATAGAATTATGAATAGCCTAGTGAGTGGGCAGGGATTAACTTTTCCTGGTACAAGATGTAAGAGCCAACACATGAAGCTTGTGGTAAATATGTACAGAATCATAGAATCATAGAATCA
>NW_009233560.1:0-13952 GCF_000690835.1 Fulmarus glacialis | reverse complement strand
ATGATTCTATGATTCTATGATTCTAATTGTGTCAGTTTTACCACAGATTTTGTTCTTTTGACAACATTTTGCACACAAAAACCTAACCAGCAAATGCAACCACTGTTGGTTCATCCAATGGATAATACATCAAGCTCCATCTTTTCCGAGGTGAGAAATGCAGCAAAGTGCTCTTTCATTAATAATTCCTTCCATGCTTCATGGGTTTGTGGCATATGAACAGTAATGGAGGATTTGTTTTGTAGTAGCACTTGGAGACATACCACACATTTTTTTCAACATGTGTTACCACAGGACATAGTATTGTAACTACTTTGCATCCCTGTTATGAGTTTTATATGTTACATATTTTACATGGGTCCATCCCACAGGACAGAATATCACATCGAATGAAGTGTTACATCCTACTTCCGAAGCACACAGAGGCACTAAGCAAGGTTCATCTCCCATTCAAGTAAGCCATCCAGGTCTGAGCTTTCTTTTGTAATTAATGAGGTGAAGAAAACCAATTAGCGGCTCTGCTGACCTTTTCTGTCTATGGGTGGCATGAGTCTTCTTCTAGACGTGCCTTCTTTTCCATGGACTATACAGCAAGCATCAGGTGGCTACACCATATTTCTAGATGATTAAATTTGGACAGATGAATTCTACCCATACCTTCCATACCACGAGGAAGACATCACAAAAATGGCTTCTTTCGTTAAACGTTATACTGAGGCAGAAATAAAATATCAAACACAGCAAAACCTGGTGGTAAACAAATCCACATTTGAATATGTCTTTTGTTTTGGTTTGGTTTTGTTTGTTTTTTTGTTGTTGTCCCTACCTTGAATTGTTTGCTGTGGTTGACACCACTGGAATAGACTACAGATTACTTACTTTCCATTCTTTCAACTAATGAGGAGCACTGACGATTAGGAAAAGAAAAAAAAGAAATTCCAGCCAGCTGCACCCAGGGTGCACACTCTTCACACACTCATCATTGAGATATGTGTGTGAATGTTTCTCTGATATTTAGGAACATAGACAATGATGAATTCATTTCAGAAATGAAGTCAACAATGTCTGGCAAAATTATTATCTGTGCCTTTCAACTAAGAGTTATCTTCCCAAATCAATTAATCTTGAGACTCTTATTTCCAACAAATCTATCATATCTTAATTTATTATTCCACATGCTACTGTTCTCTACAAAACCTAGCAAAACATTTCATGACAATAATGCAAATTTCTAAAGTCCCTTTTGTGTTTATTGTTCCATGAACCACCAACAAATAATAAATAAAGTTCAGGGAAAGTAGATTTCTGCTGTCTGCAAGGAAGATACAGCTGAATTAAATTATATGGACTTAATAAATAAAAATGTAACTATGTCCTTCCAAACATAAAATGATAAAATCCCAAAAAACTGAAGAAGACATTGCTTAAGCAAATGCTTAAGCATTTCTATCCAGATTTAGAAATGTTTTAATTATTCTTTAAGGAAATATAATTTATTTCAATTATATGATCTACCTGATTTTGTTGGTGGTGGTGGTCGTAGTGAAGGTGATTTTTTTTCCTACCAAAGTAATATGCATTTTCTTCTAAATGGTGATTTTTACAATAGATTCTGTAAATAGGAGGAATATTGATTTTTTTTCAGTGATGCCCTTTTGTATTGTATTTTAATTGATTCCACTTTCCTTTAAATAAACAAACTGCATTCATTTTAAGTTTAATCTGTAAGCAAATCTATCTTATCATTTGCTTAGATGTCAGAAGCTTTATTTATGTTAACATTGAGGTCTGGCCTTTAGTTCTTTGTGCTGTAAAAGTTGCATTTCCTTCTAATTTTTTACAACTTCCCAAGTACTCCTAACAAGAAACTGGCCTTGAAAAATATAAACCCCTAAATATTAATGTTCATTGCTCAAAAGAATAACGTCAAATTCTTTTGGTGATCAGCTTATCTGAAAAAATCATTACCTGCTTAAATGTCAACTCATGCCTTTGAATCTGAATATTTTATTTAAGCTTTAGAGAAAGTCCTAAAATAGAGTAAAAAATTTGTTAATAAACAATTTTAACCACAAAATAATTACATTAGCATAGTGTGGAGCAAAATTTCTGTATTTAATACAGTACTAATTCTTTCATGATTCCGCCTACCTAATACAATAGGTATGATGTAGTTATTGAATAACGTTAGGTAAGATGCTACACCTCTAAATACACATGACACATATTTAGGCACAAATCTATGGTTTTAGAAAGGAATTATAAGTGAATCTATAGCTTATTAAGATAAATAATTCATAAATTGACAATTTTCCCCAATTTTCATCATTTCTTTTTTATTGATCTGCTTGTTCCCATAAGTTACAGAGACATACTATATACTGTACCACATTTGCTAGGTGAACAAGGAAAACATGCCTTCAGAAATTAATTTTCTAACTCACCCTGGGCACAAACACTAGCAATATTCTAACAGTAACCAAATGCATACTGTGCAGATTCAAAGAAAACCACCAAACTCAGGTGCTGTCTCTGGCAAATTCTGGAAGAACTTTACAGAGGTGACATAAGATGTATACCCCCCTACTATATTCTGAAGTACAGCAAGTCCTCCTTTCTACAGACACTTCAATAACCAGAAAATATTTCTGTGGTGGTTTTTTTGGTGGGTTTTTGTTTTTGCTTTGGTTTTTTTTTGGTTGTGGTTTTTTTTTTTCTGCTTGATTGCTCAAATAGATCTTAACAGTAGAAACAAGAAAATTATTTTTTGTCTCAGCTGAAATATCATTTGGAATTTGTATTTTCAAATCTTTGAATCAGAAGAGGAATGTACAATTTTGGAACTGATCACAAAATGACATGAAAAATAAGGATGGCTGCTAATGTATACATTCCATAATAAGAGTCACTTTTTTACATATATTTGCAAACCCCTGTAACTGAAAAAAAGGCACAATTTTTACAAAATTCATAATAAAGGGCATTTACTTTGGTTGTAGCATGCAAATAGGACTTAAAGTAGGTCTCTAAATATATAATTTCAACTGCCACCACTGACTTCTGAAAGTACCCAGCCCCTGTTGCCTCACAGGGAAAACAATAGCCAAAATTTTATTAAGGGATTTTTATTTTTTTTTCCCTAAATATGCAAATTGCTCATGCACCAGAGAGTCTGCAAGGTGTATTGGTGACAATGCCAAGTGCAAGAGTCCAGATAAACCATTTTAACAGAAGATGACTGATTCCTGAAGTTGTTTCGATGGAGCCAGAGCTATATCTTTATACCTATGTTCAAATGTGTCTGCTGCAAAAAGCTGGGTAGAACCTGTAACTGGTTATGTTGTACTCCATCTTAACTGTTTCTTCTGGAAAATCTACCTTGCTAAAGCTAATTTAAAATGAGTTCTGGCCCTTTTACATAAGATAACAAATTAGACATGCTCTACACATATGATCACTCTGCACACTGATATTTTTCCAGCTAGGTAGCTGCTATAGCAGAGTACCAATTAATCAATTAACTGTAATTAACTCAGAGAGAAAAGGAAAGACAACAGAGTAATGAAAACACAGTTCCTGCAAAATCAAACAGAAGATGGAAAACCAGGGGGTAGCAGAGGATTTTTAGGTTCTTTGTGTGTGCTGTTTAGGGTGTATAAGGAGTCTGGAAAGTGAGGGAGGCTGTGGGCACAAATCAGGCAGATCACGTCATGAAACACACCGGCCTGGGAATAATAAAGCTTGCTGAGATATATGTGAAAATTGGAATGGAGGAGTTCCTTACAGGGCATACTTTTTTCTGCCACAGTGATGGAAAAGTTGGAAGAGGAGATGGAGATAAATAAAAGGGAGATAGATCAAACGATATAAGCCAGTGGGCAGAGCTCGATACAGGGGAGAGAAATGAGAGCAGATGATCAAGAGTATTTGGAAACTCCTATGATAGCAGTTGCTCCTATTGCTTCTTTCTGTTCCACCATCTGCAATGGCTTGTCCTCGTAAGAAGTGTCAATGTTTTCATGGGTTAAAACATGCAAAAAACATGCCCTGCTCCTTTGTTGATGTGAATGCAAAAAGCGTCACACAAGTCATTGGGAGTGAATCCTGTACACCTACAGAGAACTTATTGTTTGTCACTCATAGTTATTAAAAATAAAAATTAAAAAAAAAAAGAAGGAAGGAAAAAAACATGAGGTCTTGGGTCTTCTCCATGAGTTAGAGAAGAGAGGTAGACTCAACTGCTTGAAAGATAGCAAAGAAAATAAATATAACCATCAAGAAAAAATTAAAACATAGGTGGGAAAATGACCACTGAACTCCAATAAGGCAAAGAATAGCAATGAGATTCCCATAGCTTCTAGAAGATGAAGGAATGAGCGAGTCCTCCACAATACCCTTCAGTTCACATCATCATGTGTGTTCATAAGGTGCAGAGCTTACACACTAGCCAGAAGTTCTTGGGAATGCAGAAATAACCCTAACAAATTCTCAGTTTAAAGGTAATACACATCAGATGATGCAACATTTTATTAACTTTGTGAGGGTTATGGTAGGAGTAACATTTTGTAAAGGATGAAATGATCTTGATCAGTTTTTTCTCAGTTTTAGCACCAACAAATAATCAGATAATTTGGTATTTAACAGAATGAAATGAAGCTTATCAGAAGTAAATATCCCTCTTTTAAATAAAAGCAAAGAAAGTTATTTCCAGCACTTGCATTAATAGAAAAATTATTAAATTAAAATATATATCTACTGCAATGCACATCTCCATTTTTGCTTATGTCTCATTCTCTTCATATGGTTGGTTTATCTTATGTTGTACCAAATATGCTCTAAGGCAGTATCTTTCATATTTTAAAGAAACTCCCAGAACCTCCTGTGATATCAAATAAAAATAGTACTTCACTGAATGTCCTTCTCCTCACCAGCAAAAATGTTAAGAAGTATCTGCACCAGTATTTCAGCACAGGTATGGATACCAACCACAGGGAGTGTAAAACTGAGAGCTTGTCATTCACTGAGGTGACTCAGATGCAATTTATGTATGCCTAGTTTCAAACAAGATAAATGTCTATAGACAGAGGAAAACCATCAACTGCAGAAAGTTTTGAAGGACTTTCTGAAATGGGCATACGCATTGACCAATAAAGGGAAAAAGAATGCTTGTCTTTATTTTACTATGCATTGCTACATAACATTACTATATCTGAAATTAGTTGCAATTATTTGTAAAAATTTTGTTACTGTACCAAAACCAGGGCATTTTATACCATGCAAGCCTTTCTGTAAAGCTTATGGGATAATTAATATCTAGGAATCTCTCTTTGATGTCAGAATTTCTATGCATTTCTACTCATAAACCTTGTATTTCCAATGAAGTAGGTGGAATGATAGTGGAAGTGTCATATGCCTAGACATTTCCATTCTTAAAAAAAAAAGAACCTGCTTGAGGAATTCTTTAGCTGACAGCAGACTTTTTCATTCTGTAAGGTTTGGATCAAACATCTAAGAAACATTATTTCTTGGTTTCATGTAAACCCGTTGAGTTTTGATGAAGTTGTAGTATTTTTCGCTTTCATGTATGGGAAAAGCACATGATCATGCAATTAAAGATTACATTATAATGCAGGTATTAAAGAAATAAAGATTTTCAAGAAATGCTTTACTTTTAAGGATTTCTCTTTGTAACCATATTATCTTTTTTTTTTCCCCCTACCCATCTTAAAACAACTCTTTATGCCTGTACTACCTCTTCCTGACTGGATCTGGAGATGCTTTTGTGACGGAAAAATAGCTTGTTGTTTCTTAGCTGGGATAAAAGACTGTTCCAGCGTGCTGGTCAACAAAACAAAATAGGAAAGAGAAAGCTTGCAAATGTATTTCAGAAGAAATTCAAAGTCTATTAGTGCAGGAGTAAAGACTGTGACCCTAGAAAGATGGAGAGCTGATTGGCAAACAGTTCATCCGAGAAAGAGAACACAATACTAATACTATGGGTAGTAACCTAAATTCTCTTTAAAAGCATGGTATCCACAGTTTCCTTTCTCCTTGTCTGCAGATAAGTTTGTGGAGAAATTTTTATACACACACACACACACAAGACCCTGTAAAAGTGATTATGGCCAACTGATAATTTTAATTTTAGATCCCTAAGATAAAAGATCCTTGGTCTCTTCTTCCACCTTAGTTCACTTATGGTTGGAGTACTGGTGGTTTTTCTTGTATAAAATTATAGTACTCAGTGTAACAGCTGGGAATTTTTTTCAGATTTGCTAAGAATAATGCTGAAGAATTGCCAGTGTTCCTGATTTCAGTCACAAAGATGAGGGAGAATTCTGTAAACTGTATTTATAAAAATTAGTATCATTCTAAAAGACCTCACTCTAATTTGTGTTGTGACAAGCAGCAAACAGTCTACACCAAAACAGTTTTTTGTATGTTACTCATAAGAAAGACAGAAAGAGAGGGAAAGTCTACAGAACTGTAGAGAGGATCTCAAATATAAGTTTACAGCTGCAAGTTGTCAGATAGAGTGGAACTGAGAGAAGAGGTATTTTGATAAATGAGAAATTTTCTACCTCAAGATGCTCTTGGATAAAGATGACTCTGCAACCCTGTTGCCAAAATTGGCATATAAGAAACGAAGTTCTGTGGCAGCTCATATATGCTAATGACAAGCAAACATAATTTAATGCTGGAGAAATGTCAGTACCTATATTTGGCCCACAGTCCAAAAAAGATGTTGAGTAATTATTTTAAAATTTAGCATGCACTGGCAATGATCTGATCCTTTCAAATATTTTTCTTTCGACACTGTATATGTTCCTAGACCATTTACATTTGGAGAAGATTTTCAAAGATTTAATATAAAAATAGTAGAGATTGAAACATACCAGTAATGACCAAATTTCACTCTACTTCCTTTTAAAACAGTGTATAATGATGTCATAATAATAGCAATATAATAACAATATTTTTATTACACTCTAACTCAGTTAGAGACAGTTGCAGAAGAACTGTCATGAAGTTAAGGTTATCCACCAATTCCTTACGTACAATCTATTTCTGAAATGAAAAGTTATAGCAAGGCAAGCTGAAATAATCAGTTTAATTTGCCTAATATCCTTCAGTAGTACTCCATGGGCAAGGCTCCAATTTTCCTAAATCTGAACACTCATCTGACATATAATGCTGAATAAGTCCAGGACACAATGCATGAGCTTTTTAGAACAAAGTCCTAAAATTCAAGCTTATTCCGGACTGCATTTGGCCTACACAACCTCCACATAAATCACTCAAACTTAAATGTTGATACTCTTCCATTACTGTACTGAGAGATGCTGCTGGGTTTTAGTCTTTTATTTATATATACACACACACTACACACACATATATATATTATATTCAGTGCTCACTAAATCCTGGATAATGTCAATCTTCATGGTAAGATCCTTGTATTTATAGTAGCCAGCACTGAAACAGGCCACATATACTTCCTTAATATATGTTTGAACCAACTGCAGCAAAAGCTCTTCTATTCTGTCTCTAGCGAGCCCATCGTTCAGTACGGTTTCACCTCAGAGAAACACATCTATAATACATGTTACTATTGGTTTAAAGACAACTGCCTTTTCTTTGTATTTCCTTGTATATTTTTCACATTGCTTCATAAGTTTTTCTAGCTAGAAAGCATGACTAGTTCATACTGTCCCTTAGCAGAGGTTGTTGAATTATTACTGCTTGCATGTGTTAAACTTACCACTTTCTGACAGCCTATCTTCTTGATATAAAGGCTGCAAGAGATGAAGAACCTGTCATCATGTGGCAGCGTGTTAGCCTTTGAACTTCTTCTTGTTCCCAGTACCAGTCCCAGAGAACATAGGGGAAGGAGCAGTGTTCTCCCTAACTTTGTAATCTTGGAGAACTACATTTGTGTTGCCTGAACTGAGGTACAAATAGCGCCCAGGGAAGAAGAGAATAGTGAAGCTGTGTGGCCATGAAGATATTCCCATAGTGTGTAAGAAAGAGCGTAAGTAATTAATGGGGCGGGGGAGCGGGGGGGAAGATTCAGTTCAGATATAAAGTCTTACAGAATAAATCTGTGCTTGCCTTAATATTTCATTTTCTGGTTTTTAGAAGTTTAAATTTAATAACTTCTTGCCCTCTAAGTGTGCAAGACATGACTAAGCAATTTTTATTGTGTCAACAGCATTTTAAAGTAATGATGAAAATGACAGGTTTTATTAGGATTTTAATCCACAATGTGCTGTAGAAGTGATTAAAGAGGAACATCACGAAGTTAGTATTACAGTTTCTTCATATGGCAAGAGATATCTATTTTTGGAAGGTGGTGCAGAGCACTTGATTACACAATCAACATTAAATGGTTATAATACCATCCCTGTAACCAAGTAAAACCGCTAAACAGAGTCCTTAGATGGATCTGAGAAAATCTGCAATTCTGCAATTGTGATTTGCAGAATGAGAATAACTGGGGAAAAAAAAATAACTGTAGCTCCAAATACCCATCACACAGGAAAAGGACAAACAAGGCTCCCAGTTTCATGCTAACATGATGGTAGGAAGCAGGCACCTTTTTTGTCCTGGAGGTAAAAAGCAATCTTGTCCTATATAGGGGAATGAGGATGATTCCACATACTGGCAAACACTTGTAGAGCTGGATGAAGAACCAGCCACCCTGCAGAATAGCAGCTATAAGGGAATTAATAGGGAGCAGAGAAGGGAATTAATTTATTTGGTATAATAATTATGCACTTCTGTTTCTAGAAGATTCTTAAACATTAGTATTTTCCTTTTTTGGTATGATTTTGAACAGTTCAGCTCAAGCTTTCTGAAAATGTGATTTCCCTTTTTAACTTGCCATCTAGTAACCTTCTAATGGCTCAAATTTATAGAATTTCACTTGTCAAATAATTAAGGGAGGAAGAAAACAAACCATGTTTTGAACTGGCTTACTTTAGGGATATATATTTTATTTATAGATATAGATAAAAGATAATATATAGATAAAAGTTCTATATATTTTGTCTTAAAAAAAAAAAAAAAAAAATTAAGCTTTTCCAAATACTTGAAGCGCTTTTGAACCCTTTTGTGACCTTGTCAAAGAAACATTGAAGTGGAGTCACCTCTCTGAGACCACCTCTTTGCAATCTAGCAGGAGGGTCAACAGATATGTCAGACTCAGTAGGCAAAGCAGAAATAGAACATGCCAAAAGCAAATATACAGGGTAAGGAATGTATTTTGCTCAAATGTGAGTTGACTTTGTGTCTTACATTTTTTCCTGGCAAATATTTTTTTTCTAACAAACGTATTGTGACCATTCAATGAGAGATCAAAGGCTGCCTGATGAGGTAAAACCTTGCATTTTTTTAGCTTGCCAGGGCACAATATGCCAGGAGCAACATTCTCAGAACACATGAACCCTATTTTAACATGATTCATTGTGACAAATTTGCTTAAATACAATATTTTTCTTATACTAACATCAGAAAAAATCTTAAGATACAGATTTTAAGCCAAAGTTTTCTGAAAAATGTAATTTTTCAAATATTGGCTTGTAAACTTTAAGCAAGTTTCATAGACCTTTACACAGCAAACGAATATTTCATGATGTTACTTATTTTATAACATTCTGATCACAGAGATTGTTCATCAAAAACTGACCTATTATTTTATCTTCTTAGCTTTTCTGTTGTCCCTCAGACATTCATAATGCCCTACCAAAAAGGCTGGGAAAGTTGCCTATCCTGAAAGAGTTTTAGATCAGTTATCCCAAACTGTAACAAAAGCTGAACAAGTAAAATTAATTTGGTAATTTATAATTTTCTGTTACTAAAATTCAGAAATGTTTCACATAGATATTTATCTATTTTACTTCTTTTTTTAAGCATGCAGTAACTATACCACCAAGTTAAATGTGATCTGGAATAAAATTAACCTTTCATTTTGAAAAATAAAAGTTATAATTTTCATGACTTTAAGACTTAAAAATGGTGGCTTGAGTTGCAAGTTAAATAAAAAATGGCTTTTTGAATGAATGGTATCTCCCTTCTGATGAAAAATATACTTGAAAAATTCCTACCCATTCCTCTCACCCAGTGTTCTCTTCTTTTCCTTGGCCTGTTAATTTGCAACAACGTTCTCCCTGCTTGAATGAAATTCTATTTTATGGTAATGGTTTCCAAACTAAAGAAGAAGAGAAGTGGCAGGACAATAATCAGAATATTGAAAGAAGAATGCATGGTTCAGAGAGGAAACATGCAACTTTTCACAGCAAATTCCTAGACCTGACTCCAGCTCTGACATTACAAAATGGTCTACTTGCAGGCTCTATACCTATGTTCCACTTAAATATCACATTTTAATTTTACATAAATGGAAAACAGAAATATAAAGCAATATAAAATAAACATAAAGCCACTAATTTCAACTCGAAATAAAGAGAAGACTCAAGGAATTAATACAAGAACACCTGTACAAATGAATGGTAGATTTTGCATTAGTTGTTTACACAAGTGTAGCAAGGGCAGGGAAGAGCTTCTAGCAAGAGGAGCTTCTGCTCTGCAATGTTAGGTTAACAGACAAGTAGAAATAGCAAGATTAGTGGCAGGATGATAGGAATAGTGAAACAATGGCACTGGCACATACCACAGAAATAACAGAAATGTCTAGAATTACAGTAATAAAAACAATGAGGATTTTTTTTTAGAAAAGAACAGTCATCTTTTTTTTTGAAAACCGATAACTGACAAGAAGGAAAATTTCCCTGAAAGTTTTCTCCTAATGGGAGAACGGTGAGGATACTGGGCTAGAGAGGCTATCAGTCAGGTGGCAAGGTCCATGTTTGTAGGCTCTATGGTGAGGCTGAGAATGAAATGAAAAAGAGATTATTTTTAATTATCCCAAGGGGGAACTCCCTTTGGACCATGTGAGGAGCATCAGCAGGGTAAGATCTCTCCTTGACTGTTACAGTTGAACGTGGTTTAGGAATAGAGAGGAGATAGTAGTCTCTTGGACTGCCACCTGCCTTGAAATTTCCAGTAGCTTTATCTTAATTGGCATTTGAAACTATTATAAGGAAAAAAAAAACACCTTTAGGAGAAAGTTCACACCACTAGATTTTTTTGTTTGTTTGTTTGTTTTCTTTCTTCTATCTTTTTTTCTTTTTCCTTGCAAATGCGTTTTACATATGACCTAAACGAGATCGGTCTCAGAAAGAGGTACTTTCTGAGAGGTATTTCAAAAGTGCTATAGGTCTTATGAAAGAAGAATGTGTTTGCCATTGAAAATTTAGTGGATTTTATTTAAAAGGACCCAAAGAAATTAGTGGTTTCACTATTCATGAGAATTCTGCTCTAAACAGAGGTTTCTAGCTTATTTTCAGCACATGAACTCCCATTAATGCAATATTTTTTTTATGGAGTTCATACTGAAAGCCTAATATCTTCACTGTTAGTCTCCAAAATCTCTTTTGTGCAGCTGAGCTACTTTTCAAAATCCAACCAAAGCCCTAGAGACCACTTTTGAACTCCAAAACACCTAGTTTCTTATCAGCTTTTTTCTTCTTGGTACAGGTTTGCACCAATTTTTACTCTCAGCTTGTTCCTTAGACAACCTACTGTTTGAGAAGATTTTGGCATAAAATACAGCTCAGGAGAAAATAATGTACATTAAAAACAGCAGGGATTTAGCAGACCTGAAAGGCCTGCACTCACTTGTATTTTCTTGGATTTACATTTAAAGTCTTCATTCCAAGCCGTAGATGCTTTTATAAAACACAGAATAACAAAATCATAATATACAAACTTACCAGCCACATTTAACTGAATGTTCCCCCATTATGTTTCACATAAAGCTATTCTTACAGAGACTAACTAACTGGATTTTTTTCTTTTATATTTTCCTTAATACCTCATTCCAAACCACCATGGGAAAAATGAACAATGTTATATTATTACCTCAAAGTCATCAGATCTCAGTCTGTCACAGCAGAATAGTGAATTCCTAAATCTAGGGTACCTGACAGAAAAAAACAAGCCATCCTGAAAAGCGAATTAATATCATATTACTTGTATTTCATTTTGAATGCAGTATTGAAATAATGATGAACTTACACAGTAAATAACACAGTTTGCACTGAAAGGAATTTCAGCGTGTGAGAGTTTTACTATCGTAATTTCTTTTCCATTTGACATTTTGTCTTCTCCCTCTATAAGTCAAGTTTATCAAAAGGGTTTTTGTTTTGTTGTGCTTTAACTTCTTCTTTGCTCTAATATATCTTTGGATGCATTAGTTTTTCTGTGTTGACGGGCAATAGTCATTGGCTTTATGATTATTAATAGTCATAAGAGATGTGGGATTCTCATGAAGTAAGTCCCAGGGTTATGTGTAGGTCTGGACCTAATGCTGAAGAAATATAGCAGTTTAACATTTTGTAATGAAGGTCTTTCTGAAAAATTTTCAGAACAATTTATAGGGAAAGACTACTGTTGACACCTATACTTTTCAAAAACTACTGAGAAATAAAAAGTTGCTTAAAATCTTATGAAGACTTTTCCAAAACAGAAAAAAAAAAGGGCTGAATTGCAAGATAATGAGGAAGGAAAAAATAAAAAACCACTGTTAACAGAGAAATCCTGGGCTCGGTTTAATGCTGAATCAACATACAATGAAACATTTTGACTTGTCCAACATATTTTAAATTTGGCATTTCATAATGCATATGGTTAAAACCATTAATTTTTCATATCTCTGGTACACTTAAAAACATTTTTTAAAAACCCTGACTTGTATGTGTTTTCGTTGGGTTTTTCTATTGCAGCAATAGGTACAAGCTTTTAGAAAGACATTTTTATTAGAAAGGCTTGTGGTTCTACAGGTCATGGTAGGGTGAAGTAGTCCTAACATCCTTTTTCTCTTTTCTTCCCAGTGTGTGTGGGAAAAAAGGTAAAACTGTATAGTTTAATGTAACAGTTATAGAAATCTGGTAGCTAGACACTGCTGACAGTTGTTCTGGGAGTGTGGCACCACCGAACGGGCCCAGCTGACCTATCAGAGCATGGCTTTGGGCAATTACTGTCCTCAGCAGACAGTGAGATGGCATAAAGCAGATACTCCAAGCTGAGATCTCACCCTTCTTTTATTTTTCAATCACTTTGATTAAAATAAGCTCTCGATCATTCCCGCCCTGTGTCTAGCAGAGTGCATATGGTGCTGCAGCTCGTACAGCACGAGGTAGCCACAGCAGTGTAGTGCCAGCAATAACACCTGAGAAACAAATCTGTCACCTGGTCACCTTCTTACTTTTTGAGCGTTCCTCTCTTACTCAGCAGGCCAGCTCCCTCAGTGCCTTTCTATAATTGGTAATTGAATTATCCTAGTACCTACCCTAATTAGCAAAGATTGATCAGTGTTAAAATCTGGAAGTTCCATTATTATAAATACAAATCATTTGGTTCCACCGAATTTGATCAAATTAAACGGAGAGCCAGATTCACCAGTAATTAAATTAGGCAAAAAGCAAAATGCACAGTAGAAATTCACAATTTGTAATCACTTCTTTACACTGAGGAAAAAAAATATACTGTAATTGCACAGCTGCTTTGTTTTCAGTAGTTCTTACTAGAACTGAAAGGAATATGATTAGATTTCAAGAGAGATGAGAAGTTTTCACTGGTGATAAAACATATATATACACATATGTATTCACCTCAGTTCAACAAAGCCATAAGCCTGGACTTAAGTTTCTCCCTACTTGGTAAAGTACATAAAAGTGAGTTTAACTTTTAAGGCATGTAGAACTGCTACTTCCTTTGTTGCTGCGTCATTTGCTGCTCACAGAAATAGCAATTAAATGACTGCTAAATCTCACAGTTCCCACTCATTTAGTACTAGTTAAAGTACTTCTTTGCCTCAGTCTTTAATAGTC